>NC_079500.1:54845514-55145514 GCF_030052815.1 Hevea brasiliensis | reverse complement strand
AAAAATAAAATGGGCCAAAATTTCCAACTAGCTTTCAACTTAATTACATGTTTTAAATATTTATTAGAAATGCTCACCACTTATCAAAAAGAAGAAAATTATTTTAAAATCCCTTGTAGGGTACTTAATGAGTTATCGGTAGGTGAAGTTCGGTAGTTCATTAGGTATTCTACGGGATCATGTTATGCCTTACAGAGGGGTAAGGTGTGACATGTTTTAGTGGTATCAGAGCAAAATTTTTGAAGTATGTTTTAAATATAAATTTGTGTCTTTCTTTGTTAAGTACAACTACTCAATGTCCATATTTGTTACATACAGTGCATTACATCATAAATATGAACTAACGGAGGGAAATCTCCATGCGTTACTTATTCAGGAGATACCCTAACTTCAGACTGAAATGGAAGAAGGGGATCGCTCAGTTGAACAGTCTGTTGAAGCTGAGGCATAAGGGGAAGCCCCAGCTTTACCGAATGTTAGTGGGTCAGCAGCACCAGCCCCACAAATGCCGCAGTTCCCTGCACAATTCGCACAGCAAATGGCTGCGATGTTTCAGCAAATTGCTAGGGGTATGCCTGCTCAAGCTCCACCTCAACCACCTGTGGCACAACCACTGCCTTCAGCCACACAGTACGACAAGTTATTGAAGTATGGGGCTGTAGAATTTAAGGGTACAGTTGACCCTTTAGAGGCAGAGCAATGGCTTGAAAGAATGGACAGAGTGTTTAAGAAACTGCACTAGCAAGATGAGCTGAAGTTTGAGTATTTCGTGTCTCTACTGCAAGGGGATGCGTACGATTGGTGGAAGACCATCCCCCACAGCTTAGCTGAACCACGATCTTGACACAGGATGACTTCATCGAGAGTTCGCATGAAATACATCCCAGATGCATATGTTGACCAGAAACTGCAAGAATTTTTGAGTTTGAAACAAGGGAACCGATGGGTGGCAGAGTATGAGAGGGAGTTCTCCCGCCTGAGTCACTATGCGGGGAGTCTCCTTACTACCAGCAAAGCAAGGTGCAAGAGATTTGAGACGGGTTTGAAGCCCAGCATAAGGATGCAAGTTATGGGATTCCGACACAAAGAACTTCTCGAGCTTATGTCTCAAGCACTTGAATCGAGAGAATTGAATCAAGCAACCCCAAGGAAAGAAAAATCGTAAAAGCCGAGAAATCGAGAAAAAGACAAGGGGGAAAAATCGGTTGAACAAAGTTACGTGCTACCTCTGGAAAGAGAAAGAAGTTGATGGACCCAGCAGGGTCGAGGTGGAAGATTTGGTAGGGGCCGATTATGCGACAGAGACCCTAGGTCCAGTCGATCAGCCAGGGGTTCACATTCTCGCCCGCCCGTGAGACTTGTGCAAGATTCATGGGGAGTGTTATTGGGCCACTGAGCTCGCTTAATCGCGGAGGCAAGGGCCATATAGCTAAAGACTGTACTAGTGCTCGAGATATAGTCCACTCCTACTACTGCCGAGGATCTATTCGAGTCCCGCTCTCGAGAGGTTCACTGATCGGTGAGGAAGAGGCAGAGGTAGAAGCACTGCTTCAGGCAGTCAAGGCACAGTTGGTTAGTCAGGACAAGGAAGTGCTTCGACCAGAATCTACACTATGAGACAGCGAGAAGAGGCTGAGACTTATGATGTGGTAGCTGGTACATTCTCTATCTCTGATCAAGATGTGTTTGTGTTGTTTGATCCGGGTTCAAACCATTCATATGTTAGTGCTAGCATAGTTAGTTCACTTGCTGTTCCATGTGTGCAAATGGATTTTGAAGTGCTAGTAACTAGTCCGTTAGGACAAGAAGTCCAGGTCAATAGAATTTATAGAGACTGTCCTTTGGTGATCCAAGGACATGTTTTCCAATCAGACTTAATTGAAATGCCCTTCAAAGAGTATGATATCATCTTGGGCATGGATTGGTTAGCCAGGCATTATGCCATGATTGACTGTAGACTGAAGACAGTCACTTTTGGTCTCCCTTTGTACGGTGATGTGGTAATACACGGGGAGAGGCATTTACTGCCATCAAACATCATTTCAGCTGCACTAGCTAGAAGAATGATCAGAAAGGGGTGTGAAGCATACTTAGCACATGTTATAGACACCCAAGTGGGGAGTCCAACACTAAGGGACATCCCTACTGTATGTGATTTTCCGGATGTGTTTCCTGATGAATTACCAGGATTACCTCCAGAAAGAGAGGTGCAGTTTGAGATTGATGTTATGCCTGGTGTGGACCCAATTTCCATAACGCCATATAGAATAGCACCTGCAGAATTGAAAGAGTTGAAAATACAATTACAAGAGTTGCTTGACAAGGGCTTTATTCGCCCTAGTATGTCACCTTGGGGAGCGCCAGTATTGTTTGTAAAGAAGAAGGATGGCACTCTCCGCTTGTGTATTGATTATCGGCAGTTGAATAAGGTGACAATAAAGAACAGATATCCATTGCCCCGTATTGATGACTTGTTTGATCAGTTGAGGGGTGCAGCTGTGTTCTCCAAAATTGACACGAGATCGAGTTATTATCACCGAAAGTACAAGAGCAGAGTATTTCTAAAACTGCCTTCAGAACCCGCTATGGCCATTATGAGTTCTTGGTCATGCCATTCGGGTTAACTAATGCTCCGGCTACTTTTATGGATCTGATGAACACTATCTTCAGACCATATCTCGACCAGTTTGTTGTGGTATTTATCGATGATATATTGGTCTATTCGAGGAATGCAGAAGAGCATGACAGACATCTGCGGATTGTACTACAGACTTTATGGGAGAAGCAACTATATGCCAAATTGTCGAAATGTGAATTTTGGCTGAAGGAGATATCCTTTTTAGGGCATGTAGTATTAGAAGAGGGCATTAAGGTAGATCCTAGCAAGATTGAAGTTGTCCTTAATTGGAAGCCACCCAGAAATGTCACAGAGATTCGCAGTTTTCTGGGGTTAGCTGGATACTACCGTCGATTTGTGAAAGGGTTCTCCATGTTGGCATCTCTATTGACCAAGCTGCTTTGAAAGGATGTGAAATTTCAGTGGACGGACAAATGCCAATAGAGTTTTGATGAATTGAAAAGATGTTTGACTGAGGCTCCAGTCCTGACTTTACCTACACCGGGTAAAGAATATACTGATTCTGATGCTTCTCATAATGGGTTAGGTTGTGTGTTGATGCAAGATCGAAATGTCATTGCCTACGCATCACGCCAGCTGAAACCTCATGAGAGGAATTATCCAACACATGATTTGGAGCTTGCAGCTATTGTGTTTGCTCTTAAGATCTGGAGGCACTATTTGTATGGGGAAAAGTGTTACATCTACACAGATCATAAGAGTTTAAAGTATTCGGGCACCCAGAAAGAGCTGAATTTGAGACAGAGGAGATGGTTAGAGTTGATAAAAGACTATGATTGTCTGATAGACTATCAGTCAGGGAAAGCTAATGTTGTGGCTGATGCCTTAAGTTGCAAGATTATGGCAAGTCTACGAGTTACTCCTTTGTCTTTGGTACATGAGTTGAGATCATTACATGCCAGTTTAGAGATTAATGATGAGGCGGACATGGTTGCATGGCATGTACAGCCAGTGTTGATTGATCAGATAAGAATGGCTGCTCAGAATGATCAGAAGTATCAGAAGTTGATGGAAGCGATCAAGCGGGGCAAGAAACCGTAATTCTCAATCGAGAGATGATGGTTTCTTGTTACCAGCGAGAATATGTGTTCCTAATGATGTTGATTTGAGGCAGATCATTTTGAAGGAAGCACATGAGTCTCCTTTTGCCATGCACCCTGATGGCACAAAAATGTATAGAGGGCTAAAGGAGCATTACTGGTGGATGGGTATAAAAAGGAATGTGGCAGAATTTGTATCCAAATGCCTAACTTATCAACAAGTAAAGGCAGAGCATCAAGTACCAACTGGGTTGTTACATCCACTACCAGTACCAGAATGGAAATGGGAAAGAATAACAATGGATTTTGTGATGGGACTTCCGAGGACACAGAAGAGTCATGATGCAGTATGGGTTATTGTTGACAGACTGACTAAGTCTGCTCATTTTCTGCCAGTCTGGATGGACTATAGTTTAGACAGATTGGCCAGGTTGTACATTGATGAGATCATGAGACTGCATGGAGTGCTAGTGTCCATCGTGTCAGACAAAGATCCTAGGTTCACTTCTAGATTCTGGGGTAGTCTTCAGAGAGCCCTTGGAACTAGATTGAACTTCAGTATGGCATTCCACCCACAGACAGATGGCCAGTCTGAGAGGGTAATTCAGATCTTGGAGGACATGCTACGGGCTTGTGTGATTGAGTTTGAGGGCAGTTGGGATACACACTTGCCTTTGATTGAGTTTGCTTACAACAACAGCTACCAATCAAGCATTGGGATGCCTCCATATGAAGCTTTGTATGGCAAAAAATGTAGAACCCCGTTGTGTTGGGATGACGTGGGTGAAAGAAAGATAATTGGACCCGAAATTGTTCAGCAGACTGAGGAGAAGATCAGGGTGATCAGAGGTCGACTTAAGACTGCATCAGACCGTCAGAAGTCCTACATTGATCTGAAGAGAAGAGATGTTCAGTATGCAGTGGGTGACAGAGTTTTCCTCAAAGTTTCTCCTTGGAAGAGGATTATGAGATTCGGCAGGAAGGGGAAACTAAGTCCTCGTTTTATCGGGCCATATGAGGTTCTGGAAAGAGTGGGTCCTTTGGCATATCGGTTGGCACTACCTCCAGAGTTGGAGAAGATACATAATGTTTTTCATGTCTCTATGTTGAGGAGGTATCGATCAGACCCATCTCATGTACTACCAGTAGAGGAAATTGAAGTGAATCCAAACCTCACATAGAAAGAAGAACCCATAGAGATTCTGGCTTATGAGGTGAAGCAGCTACGGAACAAGTAGATACCATTGGTAAAAGTGCAGTGGAACCATCATTCGGGCCAAGAAGCTACTTGGGAACGAGAGGAGGACATGAGGAGACAACACCCACAGCTGTTCAGAGATTGATACCAGGTAAAATTTCGAGACGAAATTTATTTAAGGGGGGGAGAATTGTAACACCCCCGGTTGCATAGCCTGGTAGATTTCACTGTTCCGGTGACCGATGTCGGTCTAGACAATTAAGGGGATTAGGACCACACTTAAGACAACTTAAGAAGCCATAAACACAAATAATTAGTAATGTTTAATTAGTTGACTATAAATAAGAAAAACAGAACATAAGAAGTTAAACGAGCCGAGAGTCACAGCGATGAGTGACCTCCTCGGGAACGACTGCGAAGTTGTTTTAAACTCAAATTTCAAACCGTAAAAAGTGATGCTGCAGTCCTTAGGACCCTTATGGACACTGTGGAAAAGAGAAAATCATGAAAAAGAACTGTTAAGTCAGTCAAATAATTAGGTCAGGGAGCCGGAAGAAATATTGGATTATTTGCAAACCGGGTTGAACCGACGAGGGGCAATTTGGTCAATTGACCCCGAGAACTGACTCCTGACCTAACTGTCCAATAAAATCAGAGAAAAGAAAATTTTTGAATCGAGAATTAAATTAAAGAACTAATAGAAAAAAAGAAAGAAAAAGAGATGAAAATGAAAAAGTCAAAAGTTATGACATCATGGATGATGTCATAACTAAATTAATAAATTGAATTTTTTAATTGGGATTTTTTTTTGTGGTCTTCCATAAATTAAATTAGATAAAGGAAAAGGAAAAAAAAAAAAGAAACAAAGTCCTTCTTCCCTAAGTGGACGTCCACCACTCTCACTCTCCCTCTCCATTTCTAAACCCCATTAAAGCTTGAGTTCAAGCTTTTAAATCTCTACTAAACCCCAATTTCTTCCATAATTATTCCATAAAAACTTGATAACCTCACTTGAGAAGAGGATTGAGCAAGAAAGAAAGAAAGGAAGAGGAGTGGGATTGAAGATTGAAATTCAAAGTTTAAGGTTAGTAAATTTAAAATTGAAAATTATGTTTAATATTTGTGTTCTTGTTGTATGTAACTTAGATCTTAACTTAAAATGAAATGAAATTAATTGTAGGAGGACTAAACTTGGATTTTGATCAGCTAGGGTTTGACATGGTAGTGCATGAATTTGATTAGATTATAAGTGTAGGCAAGCTTATATGAAGGTAGATGTGATGTTGGTATGCTTAAATGTAATTAAATGAAACAATTTAGTGTGGTTAGGGTTTGTGAACCAAATTTTGGAGAAATGCTTAAATGATGACTTTGGTCTATTGTGAAGTGAAATAATAGTCAATTATGACCAAATGGATTGTGTGGGAATGGTAGGAAATTAAACCAAATTCGTAGGTCAATGGTCATCTTCTTTGGCACATGATGACCAAACCCACTTTGAAGGACCAAAACTCAAATTTTACAAGTCCAATTGATACGCCACCAATTGGAAATGAAAATAGACATAAAAGAGCACAATTTTTATTAAGGAACCATGGCCAAAAACTGACCAAACCTTGGTGAAACAATTGACCAAAGTGAAATGATAGCAGGCTGCCACTGCACCAAACTGACCAAATGAATAGTAACTGTTCATTTGGTCATAACTCGAGATAGACAGGTCAAATTGACCTGAAATTTGGCCAGGGGTTAGAGGGCATATAGACCTAAAACTTTCATGAAGAACATCACCCCAAATTATGCCATTAACCCATTCAAATAATTGAGCAAAGTTGAGTTACCAAACCTGCAACTCTGCAGATTTTCAGTTGAACAGTAATGTTTGGATGGCTATAACTTTCTCTAGAAAATTCAGATTTAGGCGATTCTTGAACCGATGGAAACCTAATACATAGTAGAACATTTCATATGAAGAAAGTCAGACCAAATTATGAACTTAACTCAATCAAATTACTGACCAAAGTTGGATCAAAATCTGCCAGAACCCAAAATTGCAGCATGAACAGTGCACGTGAACAGTAAAATTATTTTGGCCATAACTTGAGCTACAAAACTCCAATTGGGGTGATCCAAAAATGAGAATACACTTAAGACAATAAGGAACATTTTCTATGAAGAAAGTTTTGCCAAATTCCAACAGTAGATTGACCAATAGAATAGTGCAACTTAGAACTCCAAAATCGAAAATTGGCAATTTTGCCAAAATGACCTAAGCTTTGAGAAAATAACCAAAACCAACAAGTTTAGTGACCAAAATGTGGTATGTGGGTGAAGTTGGAATTGCCATACCTATTAAGCCTTAGAAAGTCAACTATTTGACTTGAATAGTGCATTGGATAGTAACCCGAAACACAAAATTTAAAGAACGTCGAATTTAGCACGTTAGAGCTAGGTAAATGTGAAGCTAAATTTATTTTGGATTTATGTTAAGTTCTAGTACTGAAACATTGTAAAATTGTGTGTTTCAGTTGAAAAGAATATCGGGAAGGAACCCGAGGAACCGAGTCGAGGCTAAGGGACGACTCGTTTGAGGTTTGTGCACAACGTATAATTTCTGTAAATTATTTGCTGCATATTATTTTGAATGGTTTGATAAAGTGAAATGAGACATTATTTATGATGCTTTGATCGAAATTGTTGAAAGTTATTGTGTATGTTTGAAATGGCAATGTTTAGCAAATTGTTAAGATAAGTTTTGAAACCGCAGTGTCATGACCATATATTTGAACACCTCACTAGCACTGTAACATCCTCCTGGTAGCGATTCCATACGATCTCTTTATTCGGTGACGATGTCGATCCGGACAGCTAGAACTTCTGAAAAAAATATTTAAACTAAAGTGAGGAACCATAATTAACTCAAATATTAATAAGAAAAATATAGTAAAAATTTTAGAAATAAAATACAACCAAGTTAAATAAGCCAGTGCCCAAGCGATGGGTAACTAGAGGGAAGTTGCGGTTCTCGCAATGAGGAGCCCTAGACCCGGGGGAAAAATTATAAAATAATTTTTGGGACTCCAGAGAAGGGTCATTGAGGTTCCTATGGCATTAGAATGCCAAGAAAATACCTAGAAAAATTTTTCAATCGGTACAGACAATTTAGACCCGTTAAGCCAAACGGAGGGCATTTTGGTCATTTTGCCTTCAGAGGTGATTTTTGGCCGACTTGTCCAGTTAAGTAAATAATTAATATGACATAAAATATGAAGAAATATTGCTAAAAATTAAATTGAAATGTGGTAGAAAAGAAAAGCAAAGAAAAATCAAAATAATGCAAATAATGACATCACATGATGTCATTTATAAATTACCAACCAATCACAAGCTAATAAGCTTTCTTAAATACTTAAAAGAGACAAATTAAAGACCAAAGGAAAGGAAAAAAAACGTGAGCAGCCAGCTTGATCCTCCCAACCAGCCGAAAATGTCTTTCTCTCCTCCATAAACATTTTCTTTCATCTCTCTTTCATTCCCATGAATTCTCACCATCAAAACCTAAATTGCCTTCATTAAAAATTGTCTACCTCTTTTGGGGAAGTGTTTGGTTACTAAGAAAAGTTAAGGAAATGAAGGATTGTGAAGGGACAAAAAGCTCATGCAAAGGTTAGTGCTTACTTATGCTAATATTCCTTTATTTCCATATTAAGGACTTGAATTTAGTATGAAATTGTAAGTTAAATGGACTAAATTCATGTGTATACATACCATGGATTTCAGCTGCCCTAAGGAAGGAATAGGATTGAGTGTTGATGATGGACTTAGAATGAATTAGAGCTTATGTTTAAAGTGTATAAACACATATATAATGAATGGAAGTGTGTAACTAAGGTGTATGGGTGAATTGCAATGAGAAATTAGGGTTTTAAGGGTGAAAATTGGACTTGGCATTTGAATTGAGTAATGGACATTTTAGTGGTCAATTAGTGACCATTTTAGGTATGTTGACCATGAATTGGACTGAAAAATAGGATTGCAAAGTGAAGATGTAGGCTGCCCTAGGACAGCAGCAGAGGGACTGAAAATTCAGTCCAATTACACAGCCATAACTTGGGCTGTGTTGGTCCAATTTATGTTTGGCCAATTGGACATGAAACTAGGCTTGTAATGGCACATTTTTGCTGAAGAAACCATGCCCAAAAGACCAAAGCAAGAGGACCAAAACTTGGCCCCAATCCGGATACCCTGTAAACAGCCCCTGCAGAATGACCATTTGGCCATAACTCACTGTAGAAATGGTCAATTGATCTGAAATTTTTACAGAAACAAGTTAAGACATAGACAAACAACTTTCATGAAGAAACCTACCCCAAATTATGACCAGAACCTAATCAAATCATTGAGCAAAGTGAAGTTTACTGTACTGAG
Source organism: Hevea brasiliensis (assembly GCF_030052815.1). Taxonomy (NCBI): domain Eukaryota; kingdom Viridiplantae; phylum Streptophyta; class Magnoliopsida; order Malpighiales; family Euphorbiaceae; genus Hevea; species Hevea brasiliensis. Next base: position 55,136,210 of record NC_079500.1, on the reverse strand, counting down.
ATTTCCAGAATTTTCATTTGAGCAGTAATGTTTGGATGGCTATAACTCTCTCTAGAAAACTCGGATTTAGGCGATTCTTGAACCGATGGAAACCTAAGGCATGGTAGAACATTTCATATGAAGAAAGTTAGACCAAATTATGAACTTAACTTGGTCAAATTACTGACCAAAGTTGGACTAAAATCTACCAAAACCCAAAATTTCAGCAGGAACAGTACACGTGAACAGTAAATTTATTTTGGCCATAACTTGAGCTATAAAACTCCAAATGGAGTGATTCAAAAAAAGAAATTCAACTAGACAAAATAAGGAACAACTTTCATGTTTACCATTTCCTCAAATTCCCACTGTAGAAATATCAAATGGAACAATAAAGATGAAGCACCAAATCTGAAAATTTTGTTCAATTAGCATTAAGCTTAGAAATGGTATTGGCAACCAATACCAACAAGTTTTAAATACAAAATGTGGTATGTTTGGGGTGTTAAAACCAATACACCTATTTTCTATCCAAAAGTCAACATTTTTGTTGACCAATGAGGTGAATAGTGACACCAAAACCAAAAATTGGCAATTTTGCCAAAATGACCTAAGCTTTGAGAAAGTGACCAAAACTAACAAGTTTTGAATACAAAATGTGGTATGTTGGGAGTATTAAAACCAATGTACCTATTGTTTATGCAAAAGTCAACATTTTAGTTGACTAATGAAATGAATAGTGACATGAAAACTTGAAATTCAAAAATTGTGAAACTTAAAAATGCAAAATGCCCTAGTAGGCCTAATGTGATTGGTTTGGATAGTTTGGCATGCCAATAGGGTATTGTTTTAGCAGTACTGCGAAAGGAAAGGCTTTATGCCTGTATTCATGGCTTTATGTCCGTATTCATGGCTTTTATGCCCGTATTCATGGCTTTTATGCCAATTATGTGATATCATGGCTTTTTAGCCATACTGACTGCATACGTGGTTGACGTTCTGCGTCCCATGGTATGATGACGAGGCAACGCTGCGGTGTCGGTGCCAACGACCCGTTATCGATCCGATCGTCGATATAGGTTACTTGGGCATGGAAAAGTATAACTGTGATTGAACTGATTATTAAAGAAAATACGAAAATTAAGTATCAGGAATGATTACAAAAATACAAAGAAGCTCAAGATCATGAAGAAAATAATTAACGAAATGCATGAAGAAGTTAATATCATAAAACATGATTAGCCATCAACTAAACAATAAGTTAGTAATTATTCATTTCTTATGAACACAATAGCAAGGAAATTATTATTTTTATTTGCATATTATATTTTCTTGTATTATTTGCACCACTAAGCTTTATGCTTAGCGCGTCGCTTTTGCAACGCGTAGGTACTGAAGATTTGGACAGAGGGCCCGGTAGACCACAGATTGGGTAAGGTCATTCACAGTTCTGCATAGTGTCCGTGTCACCTCACAGACTACAGTGCATTGGTAGGACACTAGGTCCCATTTTGTATTTTATGTTTTTTGTAAATTTTGTAATTAAACTCTTATTTTATCATGTGTATTTGAAACAAATGTAATATAAGTTTGTATTAATGTAAGTACTTGTAATTTGTGATTATAAATCACATGTGAGAATTTATTTATGATTTGAGTCTAATGATGATGTGAAATGAATGAAGGACAAATAGAGGAATTGTTAAGAAATTGTTGTAAATTGATGTGATGCAAATGGATCAAATGAGATGAATGATTGAGAAATGAATGGTTGAAAAATGTTGAGATTATAAAAAATGGAGTTGAGATGATTGAATATGAATATAGGAAGTGTTTTTCACAGGTTCCGAAGAACGGTTTTCTCCATTTTTAGTCGGTACTCTGCCGGATTTTTTATAAAATTTTCGGAACCTCAAATAAATAATAATTTCGATAAATGGCTTAAAATGAATTATATTTCACAAGTTATATTCAAAACAACGATAAAAATGAATTAAGATAAAATAGAGTGCTCCGGCACACTGAGTGGCATAATTTGCTCGGCTACACTGTAGTCGGATAAGGGGTGTCACATTTAGTGGTATCAGAGCACGGTTTTAGCGTTTCTGGACCTAGATAGATTGCATATCATGCATTGCATTCATAAGAGTCGAGGTGACACTATTGCAGATCTGTATTTCCTGTTTATTTTAGGTTAAGGTATGGAATAAGAGAGTGAAGAGACAATGAGATAGTGAATGGAGATGAGAAGGAGACTGTATTTAAAATGAAAAAGGATGAGTACATAACTGTTTGAGGATAGGATTAAGACTAAGGAGAAAGTGAAGTAGGATAACACGGAAAGGTGAAGAAATAAAGAGGTAGTAGCTCCTTGGCTATTTACATTGGATAAATTTTGAGGACGAAATTTAAATTAGAGGGGAAGAGTTGTAACATCCTCTCGGTAGCAATTCCGCACAGTCTACTGTTCCGGTGATGAGTGTCAGTCCGGACAGCTAGAACTTCTGAAAAAAATATTTAAACTAAAGTGAGGAACCATAATTAACTCAAATATTAATAAGAAAAATATAGTAAAAATTTTAGAAATAAAATACAACCAAGTTAAATGAGCCGGTGCCCAAGCGATGGGTAACCAGAGGGAAGTTGCGGTTCTCGCAATGAGGATCCCTAGACCCGGGGGAAAAATTATAAAATAATTTTTGGGACTCCAGAGAAGGGTCATTGAGGTTCCTATGGCATTAGAATGCCAAGAAAATACCTAGAAAATTTTTTCAATCGGTACAAATGATTTAGACCCGTTAAGCCAAACGGAGGGCATTTTGGTCATTTCGCCTTCAGAGGTGATTTTTGGCCGACTTGTCCAACTCAATTGGTAAGAGGCGAAGCAAATCCGTGAGGTGATAAGGGTTCGAATCCTAACTCTGCAGGGCGAAGGGATTGAACTTCACCAAAGCGGACAGTACCGATTTGAGTTGCATCGCCGCCTCTGAGAAGTGCATGGCAAGATGGCCACCCATAGAGGGGCTTGAGTGGGGCCCACTAAGCCGGGTGTGACAATAAAAAGGCGCCTTTTATTGTCACATCCCGACTTGGGCCCAGCTCAAGCCCTCTGAGTGGCCATCTTCTTGGCGTCTCAGAGCCGTGATGCGACTCCTGAGTCTTGTCGCTTTGGTGGAGCTCAATCCCTTCGCCCTGCAGAGCTAGGATTCGAACCCTTATCACCTCACGGGTTTGCTTCGCAGCTCAATTGGTAAGAGGCGAAGCAAATCCGTGAGGTGATAAGGGTTCGAATCCTAACTCTGCAGGGCGAAGGTATTGAACTCCACCAAAGCGGACGATCTGATTTGAGTTGCATCGCCGGCCTCTAGAGAGTGCGGCAAGGTGGCCACCCATAGAGGGGCTTGGTGGGGCCCACTAAGCGGGGTGTGACAATAAAAAGGCGCCTTTTATTGTCACATCCCGACTAGCGGAGCCCGGCTCAAGCCTATGGGTAACCATCTTCGGCGTACCCAGAGCGGCGGTGCAGATCTTGTCCACTTTGGTGGAGTTCAATCCCTTCGCCCTGCAGAGCTAGGATTCGAACCCTTATCACCTCACGGGTTTGCTTCTCAGCTCAATTGGTAAGAGGCGAAGTAAACCCGTGAGGTGATAAGGGTTCGAATCCTAGCTCTGCAGGGCGAAGGGATTGAACTCCACCAAAGCGGACAGTACCTTGTGAGTCGCATCGCCGGCCTCTAGGGGGGTACGCCGGCAAGATGGCCACCCAGAGAGGGGCTTGAGCTGGGGCCCGCTAAGTCGGGATGTGACAAGCACGGCTAGTGGGGGTAATTAGTTTTGAATTTTGATTCCTTCTCTGGAGAAGTGTTGAGATGTGCCAGTAGAAGAGGATGTGAATGGATATCCATATATTTGAGCTAGCTAGCCTTGTGATGTGATTTCTCTTTAGCCTCTGGCTATTAAGATTCTATTTGTTTCGAATGGCATGATCTAACTGTGGGTTTTGTGAAATGTGTTTTGATACTTTGAAATGAACCTGGTTTGCATTAAAATCTCATAATTTATGTTTTGTGTTTAATGCTCATGTTTAGTCAAATTTTTGAATAAATATGATTTAAGTTTTTCATAAAGATTATTTTAGTATGTTGTGCACCACTGAGTCCTAGTACTCAGCGATAGCTTCTATTGCTGTCACAGATACAGAGACTAGAGGAGCAGCAGACTGAGCTGCTGAGGATTGAGGATCGTTCTGCTTTGAAGCTATTGGGTATAATTTATACCCTGATCATAAATATTTATTTTGATGTATGTAATGCACAGAAATGTATGGACATGTGAAGATGGGTTTTGAGCAGCTTGTACAAAATCTGTATAAAATTTGTAATAAACTTTAGTTTGGATTTTCTTAATGTAAATTTTTGTATGATGAATACATAAATTATTTATATTTAAAGAAATATGAATGTATGAAATTGATTGACTGTACCTTGAGGACTATTGAATTTTGAACTTGAGAACTTTATTGAAATGATTGTGAAATTGATTGAGTTTGATTGTGAAACTGAAGTAGTGGTTGAGAAAAACTTCTAGAAGTGCTTTTTACAGGTATTTGAAGAACTGTTTTCTCAAAATACAGAGGAAACTCTGTCAAAATTTTTATAAAATTTGCGGAAAAATAAAATGGGCCAAAATTTCCAACTAGCTTTCAACTTAATTACATGTTTTAAATATTTATTAGAAATGCTCACCACTTATCAAAAAGAAGAAAATTGTTTTAAAATCCTTTATAGGGTACTTAATGAGTTATCAGTAGGTGAAGTTCGGTAGTTCATTAGGTATTCTACGGGATCATGTTATGCCTTAAAGAGGGGTAAGGTGTGACATCATCTAACTTTAAGCACTAGTCCTTCTTGGATCCATTTACGATTTTTTCTAGAATCTGCTTCAGTTTCCTGTTTGCGATTTCTACTTGACCGCTGGTTTGAGGATGGTAAGGTGTGGCCACTTTGTGAGTCAATCCATACTTTTTGAGTCGTGTTTCAAAATGTTGGTTGCAGAAGTGACTTCCTTCATCACTGATTATTGCTTGTGGTGTGCCAAATCTTGTGAAAATGTATTTCTTAAGGAACCTTGTGACCACTCTAGCATCGTTGGTTGGTGTCGCAATTGCTTCTACCCATTTTGATACATAATCAACTCCAACCAAAATATACTTGTTTCCACGGGAAGAGGAAAATGGGCCCATGCAGTCTATTCCCCATACATCGAACAATTCTATCTCAAGTATACCATACAGTGGCATTTCATTCCTTCTTGAGCTATTACCTATTCTTTGGCATTGATCACAACCTAGCACAAAGGATCTTACATCGTTAAATAGATGTGGCCAGTAAAACCCTGCTTGCAAAATTTTTGCTGCGGTTTTTGAGGTGCCAAAATGTCCTCCATATAGTGATGAATGGCAGTGATAAATGAAACTTTCCATATCTTCCTCTGGTATGCATCTTCTTATCAGCCCATCATTACATATCTTGTATAGTAAAGGTTCCTCCCATAAGTAATATCTCACATCATGTAGGAATTTCTTCCTTTGCTGATAAGTCATGTTTGGAGGCAGTATCCTGCATATAAGAAAATTAACAAAATCAGCGTACCATGGAGCCTTAGAGAATGCAAGTAATTTCTCATCAGGAAATGAATCATCAATTGGCAAATCTTCGAAGTCCTCCATGTACTCCAATTTTAGTATGGAAAGATGGTCAGCTACTACATTTTTGGATCCCTTTTTATCCTTTATTTTAAGGTCAAATTCTTATAGGAGTAGGATCCATCGAATCAGCCTTGGTTTTGCTTCCTTCTTGTTAAAAGGGTATCGGATTGCAGCATGATTTGTAAATACAATGACTTTTGACCCAATGAGATAAGATTTGAACTTGTCCAATGCAAATACTACTGCTAGGAATTCCTTTTCTGTGGTGGCATAATTGATTTGCGCATCATCTAATGTCTTGCTAGCATAATAAATAGCATGGAGCTTTTTATCCTTTCTTTGCCCGAGCACTGCTCCAACTACAAAGTCGCTCGTGTCTCACATAACCTCGAATGGTAGCTCCCAATTCGGTGGCTGCATTATTAGTGCTAATATCAGGGCTTCTTTAATCCTGTTAAGGGAAACAAGGCAATTTTCATCAAAATCAAAGGGAACATCTCGACTTAACAAGTTAGTAAGTGGCTTAGCTATTTTGGAAAAGTCCTTGATAAATCTTCTGTAGAATCCTACATGTCCCAAAAAGCTTCGCACTCCCTTGACTGATGTTGGTGGTGGCATGTTTTCAATGATCTCAATTTTTGCCTTTTCTACTTCAAATCCTCTTTCTGATATCAAATGTCCCAGAACTATACCTTCCCTTACCATAAAGTGGCATTTTTTCCAATTTAGGACCAGGTTTAATTCTTCACATCTTTGTAACACCTTAGATAAATTAGCTAGGCAATCATCAAAAGTAGTTCCATAGACAGAAAAATCATCCATAAAAACTTCCATGATATCTTCAATATAATCAGAAAAGATAGCCATCATGCATCTTTGAAAGGTAGCAGGGGCATTACAAAGACCAAAAGGGATTCTCCTATATGCAAATGTTCCATAGGTGTGACACCCCTTACCCGTGTACAGAATACCCGAGTAAGTAATGCCACACGGTGTACCGGCACACTCTAATATTCCTTAATTAATTTATATCCTGCTTTTGCATATAATTTATGAAATACAATTTATTTAAGCCATTTATCAAAAGTATTATTCATTTAAGGTTCCGAAAATTTTAAAGAAAATTCGGCGGAGTACCGGCTAAAAATGGAGAAAACCGTTCTTCGGAACCTGCGAAAACACTTCCAAATAATTTTCAAACAAAACCAACTTCAATTCATCAACAGAGTCTCAATATCAAAAACTCAACAATATTTCTCAATTTCAGTTCTCAATAGCCTTTTCATTTCTCAAACATCCATTTCTCAGGGTTCTCATATATATAAATAACAATTAAAAGCTCAAATTACTTCCATACATAACCATAAATCTTTATTATTTACATGAACCTCAAAATACATTACATAATCCCAAATACATATGAGAAAATAAAAATTTAATTACAAAATGACAAAATGACACATAGTGCCCTACCAATGCACTGTAGGTGACGAGGTGACGAGGACACAGTGCAGAACTGCAGAACAGACTCACCCAGTCTGTGGTCTACTGGGCTCACGATCAGGATCTCTAGTACCTACGCGTGGCAAAAGCAACGCGCTAAGCAATAATGCTTAGTGGTGCAATAATATAATAAAAGAAAATAGCAAGAAAATAAATGTGTATAGAATGTGTAGGCTTTCTTTGTTTGGTATTGGTATATTCATTATTTCATTAACTTTGTTCACCTTTATTCATTTGGTTGCCCCAAGTAACCTACACTAGACGCAATGGATCGGATAACGGGTAAGCGCCTTTGGGTATCTAATACCTCGGGCGTCACACCATCGATCGCATATGCATCACTCGGTGTGCAACGAGCTAACTACCAAGTGTAATAATCTCGAGCACAAGGCCAAGTCTCAATGCAAAGTCGAATGGTTAAAAGCCATGAAATCAGAATGGCATTTTTGCCATGTGCGATCGCTAATCGAACCCTATTGGCATGCCAAACTATCCAAACCAATCTTGTTAGTTATACTAGGGCATTTGAAACTTTTAAATTCTTCAATTTGTAAATTTCATGTTTTGGTGTTACTATTCACCTCATTGGTCAACAAAAATGTTGACTTTTGGATAGAAAATATATTCATTGACTTTGGCACTCCCAACATACCACATTTGGTGTTTAAAACTTGTTGGCATTAAGTGTTAATACCATTTCAAAGTGTAACCCAACACAAACAGAATTTTCAGTTTTGGTGAGTCAATTTCAACATTCCATTGGACATCATATTCTTGTGGGAATTGAAAGAAATGTAAAACATAAAAGTTGTTCCTTATTTTGTCTAGTTGAATTTCCTTTTTTGAATCACTCCATTTGGAGTTTTGTAGCTCCAGATATAGTCCAAAAATAAGTTTACTGTTCACATGCACTGTTCATGCTGCACTTTTGGGTTTTGGCAGATTTTGGTCCAACTTTGGTCAGTAATTTGACCAAGTTAAGTTCATAATTTGGTCTAACTTTCTTCATATGAAATGTTCTACTATGCCTTAGGTTTCCATCGGTTCAAGAATCGCCTAAATCCGAGTTTTCTAGAGAGAGTTATAGCCATCCAAACATTACTGCTCAAATCAAAATCTGCAGAGTTGCAGGTTTGAACAGTGACTGTGACTGCCATTTGGGTTAGGTTCTGGTCATAATTTGGGGTAGGTTTCTTCATGAAAGTTGTTTTTCTATGTCTTAACTTGTTGCTGTAAAAATTTCAGGTCAATTGACTAAATCTACAGTGAGTTATGGCCAAATGAACAGTTACTGTTCATTTGGTCATTCTGCAGGGGCTATTTGCAGGGTATCCGGATTGGGGCCAAGTTTTGGTCCTCTTGCTTTGGTCTTTTGGACATGGTTTCTTCAGCAACAATGTGACATTACAAGCCTAGTTTCATGTCCAAATGGCCAAACACCAATTGGACCAACACAGCCCAAGTTATGGCAGTGCAAGTGGACTGAATTTTCAGTCCCTCTGCTGCTGTCCTAGGGCAGCCTACCTCTTCACTTTGCAATTCTATTTTTCAGTCCAAATTGTGCTTAACTTACCTAAAATGGTCACTAATTGACCATTATAATGTTCTTTAATCAATTCAAATGCCAAGTCCAATTTTTCACTTCTCAAAACCCTAATTCCTATCTCCATTTCACCACATGCTTGAATTTACTAACTAATCCATTTTACTTATATTTATATACTTTAAACATAATCCCTAGTGCACCCCAAGTCCATTAAAGCACTAAATCTTGTTCCTCACTTAGGGGCAGCCGAAATCCATGGGCCACATACACTTAGTTTTTGTTCATTTAAGTCACAAGTTCTTACTCAATTCAAGTTGCTAATCATGAAAGTAAAAAAAATTTTGGGTATCTAATGCACTAACCTCAACTTGAAGAATCTCCAAGCTTACCAACTTTAATTTCTCTTCTCCCTTTTGCTCCCAAACACCTTAGCAAGCTTCTAGAATAAATTTTTGTGTTGAGAACTTGAGGAAATATGGTGGGAGTTTAGGGCTTCATGAGCTTGCCAAGCTCATCAATGGAGGACTGGGAACATGGGTTTAATTTGTTTTTGGGGAGGGATGACTGCTCACGTTTTTCTTTTCCTTTAGTTCATTTTTAGTCTCTTTTATTGGTTAGTCAAATGATGGCTTAATTGTGATTGGTCATAATTTATAAATGACATCATCAAGATGTCATAAATGAGCTTTTCTTTGATTTTTCTTTTCTTTTCTTCACTACTCAATTTCAATTTAATTTCTAGTAATGTTTCTTCATATTTTATGTCATATTAATTATTTACTCAACTGGACAAGTCGGCCAAAAATCACCTCTGAAGGCGAAATGACCAAAATGCCCTCCGTTTGGCTTAACGGGTCAAAATTGTCTGTACTGATTGAAAAATTTTTCTAGGTATTTTCTTGGCATTCTAATGCCATGGGAACCTCAATAACCCTTCTCTGGAGTCCCAAAAATTATTTTATAATTTTTCCCCCGAGTCTAGGGCTCCTCGTTGCGAGAACCGCAACTTCCCTCTGGTTACCCATCGCTAGGGCACCGGCTCGTTTAACTTGGTTGTATTTTATTTCAAAAATTTTTACTAAATTTTTCTTATTAATATTTGAGTTAATTATGATTCCCGACTTTAGTTTAAATATTTTTCCGAACGTTCTATTGTCAGACCGACAGGTCAGACGATGGGAATGTACGGAGTTGCTACAGGGAGGGTGTTACAATAGGGGCAAGTGAATGTTGTCTTTTCTTAGTCTTCTGGGTGAATAGGAATTTGAAAGAATCCGAATACCCATCTAGATAACAGAAATAGGAGTGTTTTGCCAATCTTTCTAACATTTGGTCAATGAAGGGGAGAAGAAAATGGTCTTTTCTGGTGGCACTATTCAATTTTCTATAGTTTATGCACATTCTTCAACCAGTGACTACTCTAGTAGGGATTAGTTCATTGCTTGCATTTTTTATACCAGTTGTCCCACCTTTCTTAGGAACTACATGTACTGGACTAACCCATTTACTATCAGAGATTGGGTATATGATACCTACATCTAATAGTTTTAAAATTTCTTTCTTGACTACTTTTTTTATGTTTGGGTTAAGTCTTTTTGGTGTTCGATTGTGGGTTTACTGTTTTCTTCCATGGGTATCCTATGCATGCAAATCGAAGGGTTGATTCGCTTCAGGTCTTCTATCTTATACCCTATGGCTTTGCTATGGATCCTAAGTTCTCTTAGCAATTTTTCCTCTTCTAATCTAGATAAGCTAGTATTGATTATAACAGGATGTTTAGAATTTGAATCTAGAAATGCATGCCTTAGTGAAGACGGGAGAGGTTTAAGCTCTACCTGTTTGGCATGTTCCTGGAGCTTACCTTTGGTTTGTTCCTCCTTCAACTCCTCCATCTCGGATGCTTTAGCTAATGGTAGGGGTGGATGAGCTGCTAACTATTGTGCACAGGCTGCTATTTCTGTATTTTCATCATCCACCGTGTGGTTGTGCACAATACATGCTTCAAGAGGATCTTTAGGATGTGTTTCATGAAATTCCTTTTCAATTTGTTCGTCAATTGTGTCGACTTTGAAGCATTCATTAGGTTTAAATTTGTGTTTTATTATGTCGAACAAGTTAAACTCCATTTCTTCTTCTCCTACTTTGAGAGTTAGTCACCCATTTTTGACAACTATGACAACTCCGGCAGTTGCCAAAAATGGTTTTCCCAATATGATAGGAATTTTAACATCTTTTTCCATCTCAAGGACAACAAAGTCCACTGGAATGAAGAATTTGCCTACTTTGATAGGAATGTTCTCCAGTATTCCTACAGGATATTTAACAAATCTATCAGCCAACTGCAATGAGATTGTTGTGGGTTTCAGTTCCCCGATCTCTAGTTTTTTGCATATTGATAGAGGCATTAGACTGACACTTGCCCCAAGATCACAGAGAGCCTTGTCTATTTTCTTGTCACCAACAAGGCAAGGTATGGTGAAGCTTCCTGAATCTTTCAACTTTGGAAGCAGTTTGTTTTGTAGTATGGCACTACATTCCTCTGTTAGAGCTACTGTTCCATAGTCTTCTAGCTTCCTTTTCTTTGACAGAATTTCCTTAAGAAATTTGGCATAGGATGGCATCTGAGAAAGTGCTTTAGTGAAGGGGATGTTGATGTAAAGTTTCTGTAAAACTTCCAAAAACTTCCCAAACTGCTTGTCCAATTTGCTTTTTGAAATCTCTGAGGAAAAGGTAGGGGAGGTTGGTATGGCTCTGGTAATTTCTTTGTCTTCCTCGCTTCCTCTTCTTGATCTTTCTTAGCTTCTTCCTCCTTTTTCTCTGCTTGGTCTTTAGATTTTTCTATGGTTTTCTCTGTTCGTTCTACCTCTGGTTGTACTAGAGTTCTCTCACTCCTCAGTGTAACTGCCTTATAATGTTCCCTTGGGTTCATTTCTGATTGGCTTGGTAGTTTGCCAGCAGCCTTACTTGAAGAGCTTGCTTACTGAGCGATCTGATTCTCTAGCATCTTGTTGTTAGTAGCAAGTTGGTCCACTCTGGAAGTCAGCTATTTAATCAATTTAGTTTGTTGTTGTTAAGCTGCTAGGAACCCTTCCATCATGATTTCCATAGCCATTTTAGGTTTAGGTTGTTGGTGCTGGAGAGGTAGTGGTGGCTGTGCAAAGTTTTGACCTCTGTTCTGAAATCCAGGGGGTGCTAGTGGTTTGTACCCTTGTTGCTTGTTTATTGGCTGGTTCTGCTGATTGGACCATGAGAAATTTGGGTGGTTCCTCCATCCAGGGTTGTAAGTATTTGAATATGGATTGTTTGACTACCTCTGGTTGAAGTTTCCTCCGTTATTCACATAGTTCATTTGTTCTGAGGAGGGTTCATTGAAATTGCTGTATTCTGAACTCATGTATCCTCCTCCATAGCTATCTTCAAGTTGACTATTTGTACCTACTGCATTAGCTTGCATCTTTTCGAGCTTCCTTATGAGCTGATCAAATTGAGCATTTATCATGCTTAGGGCGTCTACTTCTAGTACCCCTGCAGTTTTTCTTGCATTTCCTCTTTCATTTGACCAGTCATAGTTATGGTATGCCACCCTTTCTAGAAGTTCAAGTGCTTGTGGCACTGTTTTCTCCATTAGATCACCTTCTGCAGCTGAATCAACTGTGCTCCTTGTAGAGGGTAGTAATCCATTATAGAAGTTTTGCACTAATAGCCAATCTTCTATACCATGGTGTGGACATTCTCTTTGTAGGTCTTTATATCTTTCCCATGCGTCATAAAGTGATTCTCCCTGTAACGATCAGACTCTAACCACTAGAGGAATTGTCCGCTTTGGCCATAAGTCTTCACGGTTTTGTCCCATAGGTGGAATGGAGAACTTCCCAGGAGCTCACCCATCCTAGGATTTCTCTCAAGCGAACACGCTTAACCTTGGAGTTCTTCCAACTCTCTAGGCCATTCCACCAAAAGGCGCCTCTAGTGATTAGTTCCCCCATTTTATATATCATTACTTTTTGAACCCAAGACCAACTCCGTGCTTTACCGATGTGGGATTTCCCTAAGGGACCTTTCTCCTCCCCTTTCGGGACTCAGCATCCTCACTGAAATTTGCCCCACCATAGCCTAAGAGGACACGCGAGCGGCTCTGATACCAATTGTAATGATCAGACTCCAACCACTAGAGGAATTGTCCGCTTTGGGCATAAGCCTCACGGTTTTGTCCCATAGGTGGAATGGAGAACTTCCTAGGAGGTCACCCATCCTAGGATTTCTCTCAAGCGAGCACGCTTAACCCTGGAGTTCTTCCAACTCTCTAAGCCATTCCACCAAAAGGCGCCTCTAGTAATTAGTTTCCCCATTTTATATATCATTACTTTTTGAACCCAAGACCAACTCCATGCTTTGCCAATGTGGGATTTGCCTAAGGGACCTTTTCACAAATGTAATGGCTCGGCCCACTAGTGATATTGTCCGCTCTGGGCTAAAGCCCTCACGGTTTTAAAATGCATCACTAGGGGTTACAAACCACCAACTTATAAACTCAGCATCTCTCCCATGTTTTGCCGATGTGGGATTTGCCTAGGGTGTTACACTCTCTCCTTTTGTTTGAAGGTGTTGAGCTCAAGCCTTAGTTTGTAGTCTTTGTAGGTGGAAAATACCTTGCTAGAAAAGCTTGAGAGAGATTCTCCCAATTAGTGAACGTTCCAGCTGGTTGAGAAAGTAACCACTTCCTTGCTCTATCCCGAACGGAGAATGGGAATGCCCTGAGTCTTATTGCTTGATCAGACACTCCATTCATCTTGAATGTATCACATAAGGCAAGAAAGCACTGGAGGTGATAGTGTGGGTATTCTGTAGGTGAACCTGCAAATTGGGTTTGTTGAATCATTTGGAGCCATGCTGGTTTTAATTCAAAGTTATTGGCTTCCACTGTGGGTCTAGTGACACTGGGCTGAAATCCTTAGACAGATGGAGCTCCATAATCTCTCAAGAGTCTCGGTCTGTCATTATTATTGCCCATGGTTGGAAATTCAGGATCTCCTTGATTGTGCTCTTGATGTTTCCTTTCCCTCCTAATGGCTTTCAGAGTTCTGTCTATCTCTGGATCACAGTCCAATATTTCTTCTTCTGGCCTTGTTCTGGTCATATACCAGATTGAGAACCTGAGAGAAAAGAAGAAAAATATAACCAGTAAAATAAAATTATATAATAAATATAATTGCCTAAATCAGCTAAATTGCCTATCGCTTGATATTACTAATACCAAAGAGTTCCCCGGCAACGGTGCCAAAAATTTGTTTGCCTAGTTTTACAACCCCACAAGTGCACGGATCGCTAACAAGTAATAAAGTGATAAGTAGAGTATCATTCTGACGAGGACCTTTGTTTAGCAAGTACCAATCTACACAGTAATTTTGACTGTCTAGGCTATCGAATTTTTAGGGAATGAAGTTCGTTAAATTTAAACACTAGAATAGCAAACTTAAAATGAAGTAATCTATTTTTGGAACAATCCTGGAGTTAGGATTTCACACTTGAATCTTATTAGGGATGTTATCTCGTTTATTTACTGAATTGAGGTTCATTTTCTTTGATGGAAATTAGCCCTAAGTTATCCTAAATCCTCTCTCAAGGCATCTAAGGTGTATTTTAATTAATTCAAACCCTACTTTCGTGGTGATCAAATTAATTAAAATCCTTTAAGACCTTTGACTAATTTTTAGGTTCCACAAAGGTATCAGCCTATGTCTAGGTCAGAATTCCTAGGTTCAAGATCTTGATTTTCAAATGTTAATCTTTACCTTTCAGTCATTCAATCAACATCTACAATCATGTCTAAGTGGGTACCATCACATAGCATGCATTAGGATCACAAGAAATTAAATCAAGAAACAAATCTCAAATCCAGTAAATAAAACTTAATGTTCATCCATAATAATAATTACAAGCATTACTCTCCTAAATCCAGAATAAGGAAACTATTCATTCATGGTGAGTTCAGCAAACATCATGATAAAAAATAAAGACAGTAAAAAGAAAACCATGTAAAGAAATAAAGCAATAGAAATCTGTCTAGGGAGATGAAACGAAGAAACTGAAGATAGTTTGCAGCTTTGATCTTGTGGAACTTCAGTTAGAGAACTTCTATTAGTACTGATGCAGAGCGAGACAGCAGCAGCCTTCAGCAACACTCTCGACGACAGTCGTCTTCTTTTTTTTTTTTTTCCCCTTTTTATTACCCTTCTTTAGACATTTTCTTTTCTATTTATATTGGTTGCTCTAGGGTTAGGTTGCTCTGTAACATCCTCACTTTAGCTAGTCTGTACAGTCTGCTGTTCAGGCTACCAATGTCGATCCAGACAGCTAAAATGTTTGAAATTATAAGTAGACTAGAGTGAGGAGTTATAAATAAACTAAATAATGCTCATAAAAATCAAGGAAAATTTTTAGGTACGAAATACATTAAGGTTAAACGAGCCGAAACCCCAGTGATGAGTGACCCTAAGGGGAAGTGACGGTGAAGGCCGTTAGCAACCCTAAACCCAGGGAAAACTTCATAAAATAATTTTTGGGACCTCAGGGAAGGATTATTGGGGTTCCCATGACAATATAATGTTAAGAAAACACAAGGAAAATTTAATCAATTGGTACACACAATTTTGGCTCATTAAGCCAAAAGGAGGGCATTTTGGTCATTTCGTCCTCAGAGATGATTTTTGACCAACTTGTCCATTTATGTAAGTGAATTATATGACATAAAATATGAACAAATATTGATGAAAAATTATTTAAAAATGAATAGGAAAGGAAAGGAAAGAAAAAGAAAGTAAATTGGATTTATTACCTAATGCTTATGTAAGCATGAGGTAATTAATTCCTTTGGCCAATCAAATTAATGAAACACAATTAAAATACATAAAAGGGGCAGAAAAGAAGTCAAAAAAAAATCTGAAACAAACACCAGCCATCTTCCTTCCATACCAGTCGCACCATATCCCTTCCTCACCTCCATTTTTGGTTTATCAAAGCTTCATTTCCTTAGCCTTCTCTCAATAAAAACCCTAAGTGTCAACATAAAACCTTGATATTTCATCTTGGAGAAGCTTTTGGGAGCAAAAGCAAGTGTAAAAGAAGAGTTCTTACAAGCTTGAGATTAGTTCCATTAAAGGTTAGTGACCAAACTTGTTTTGTCTCTTTCAATTCATGTTGAAGGAGTGGTATTTAATGCAAATTTGCAAGAAAATTGAGTAAACACTTGTTTAAAATTTCAGCAGCCTTGAACTTGGTAGGGTTTTGAAGGTTTCTTTGAATTAAAATGGTATTGTGGCTGCCCTTGACATTAATCTATTGTTTAGGATAGTGAAAGGTAAGTGAATGCAAGTTTTGAGATGGTTGAGTTAGGCTTTGGATATGAAATTGAGACTTTGATCATGAAATGGTGAAAGTAAGTTTTAATGTTCAATTAGTGACCATTTAGTTATGTGTGAATTAGAATTAAAGTGGTTTGTTTAGTAGGAATTGAAGTTAGTGTTGCTGCCCTTGTTGACCTGCAGGACTAGGCATGAGTCCAACAAGTTTGGGCAGTAAGAACTGGAGTAATGGAGGTTCAATTGGTGCAAGGCCAATTGGACATGAAACTAGACACAAAATGGCACAACTTTTGTGAAGAAACTATGCCCATAAAACCAAACCAAGTTGACCTAAAGATTGCCCTAATTTGAGTGACCTGCATTCTGCCTGGGAAAAATGACCAAATGAATAGTGTTTATTGATTTCATCATAACTTAGTGTAGAAAGGTCTAATTGACTTGAAAGTTTACCAGAAAATAGCTGAGACATAGACCTACAACTTTCATGAAGAAATCGAACCCAAATTTTGGTCATAACATGTTCAAAAGGTAACCTGCAATCACTGCACAAAACACTGTAGATTTGGTCAGTCCAAAAAATCTAGGAAGTTGGCAATCCCACCAATCATGGTATTTAGGCCATAACTTGAGCTACAAAACTCCAAATGGAGTGATTCAAAAAAAGAAATGTAACTAGACACAATAAGGAACAGCTTTCATGCTGACAACTTTGCCAAATTCCTACTGCAAAAATGACTAATGGAACAGTAAATACAAGGCTTGAAATCTGAAAATTTTGAACAATTAACATTAAGCTTAGAAATGATATTGGCAACCAATACCAATAATTTTAGGATGCAAAATGTGGTATGTTGGGAATACTGAAACCAATGTGCCTATTGTCTATGCAAAAGTCAATATTTTGGTTGACTAATGGAATGAATAGTAACACCTAAACTTAAATTTCAAGAATTGTACAATTTAAGAGTGTAACATGCCTTAGTACACCTAACAAGATTGGTTTGGATAGGTTGGCATGCCAATAGGGCTCTGTTAGCAGTACTGCATATGGCTTTATGCCATTCTATGTTTTATGGCCTCACGTGCCATTCTGTGATAAAATAGCCTTTGGCTATGTCGATTGAGTTATTATACTTGAATTTTATCCCTGATGATTATTACAGCTTATTAGTTGTTCTATTACACACAGAGAGACACAATGTGACTGATGGTGTGATGGTCTGAGGTACTTTGTACCCAGTGCCAGTTTACCTGTTTATCCAGTCCAGTCGACTAATATGGGTTACTCGGGCAATGATAATGAATCTTACAAAATTTTAATCGAATAATACTGTAATAAATGCCAAAAATTAAGTCTACCTAAAATGTAAACATACATTCTGCATATTTATGTTATTTTAGTTATTTTATTTTATATTGTCACCACTAAGCATAATTGCTTAGAGCGTCGCTTTTGCCACGCGTAGGTACTGGAGACATAGCTAGGGAGTCCAGCAGACCTTATACCGGGTGAGCTTTCAAATCTGCACACAGAGTTCAGAGTCACCTCACATTTGCAGTGCATTGGTAGGACATTAGGCTACTTTTGGTCTTTTGTATTTGTAAACTTTTGTTATGTATATTTTAAACTCATGTAATTTTGCTTTTGATGTAATTATTTATGAACCCTGTTCAGTAATAATTTGAGTTTTTCTTATAGAGTTGAGTATGATACGAATGAATTGAATTTTTGAAATATTGATGTCATTTGAAAAATTGTGGAAAGATGTTGGCGGTTGACTGAGATTGAAATTATGATTATATTGGAAGTGTTTTTAACAGATTCAGAAGAACTTTTTTTTCAATTTACAGTGGGCACTCTGCCGAATTTTCTATAAAATTTACAAAAAATTCAGATTAATCAAAATTATAAATAAATGAATTAAAAAGGGTAATTTATAATGAAAATATGATTTGGTGCTCCAGCACACTTTGTGGCATATCTTACTTGTCTATACTATAGACGGGTAAGGGGTGTCACATTTAGTGGTATCAGAGCATCAGTTTAGGCATTTCTGGGCCTAGATAGAGTGCATACCATTGCATTGCATTTGTAAGTGTTGAGGTAACACTGATGCATATCTATTTTTTTGTTATTTTGATTAGGATATGGATCCTGCTTCTCAAAGAGCAGTTGATGAAGAGGTGGAGAGTCGTGCTCCACCAAGGGCTGAATCTGGGGGCAGGGGAGAATATGCTCCACCAGCAGCTGAGGCACTTGCCCAACCTCAGTTTGCATTATTTCAACAAATGACTGAGTTTTACCGGCAAATGATGGGGGCAATTCCACCACCACAACCACAGCCACAACCTCCACCAGCACCACAGAAGTCCCATCTGGAGAAACTGCGAAAACATGGGGCTATGGATTTCTTTGGGAAAAAGGAGGATGATCCCATGACAGCAGAAAATTGGTTGGATAGAACAGAGTGCTGAAATAGCTTCATTGCACCCCCGGGCAGAACCTGAAGGGTGCTGTGTCCTTACTTCAAGATGATGCATACCAGTGGTGGGACACAGTAACCAGTGAGGTGCAACCAGATCAAATCACCTGGGATTACTTCCTAACAGAGTTTAGGAAGAAGTATGTCAGTAAAGTGTATTTAGAAGAGAGAAGAAGAGAATTTATTAATCTGAGATAGAGGCAACTATCAGTGGTAGAGTATGAGCGAGAATTCATCAGACTGAGTCGGTATGGGAGGGAGATAATCCCTACAAAGGCAGAAAGGTGCAGAAAGTTTGAAGAAGGGATCAATGACAATATCAAAATCATGATAACAGCATTGGAGATCACGGATTTTGCCAAATTAGTAGATGCTGCATCGAAAGTAGAAAGAGTCCGAATAAATGAGCAAAATAGAAGGGAAAGACAGCAGAAGAGGGGTCCAGGTCAGTCTAGTTCATTTTCTGCTCCCAGTAAAAAGAGTAAGGGTCCTCCTGCTCAGGGTTTAGGACAACCACAAGGTCAGGGTCAGTCCCAGGGGCCCAGACCACAGTTCACACCTAGGAGAGGTCAGTCCGCACCATCAGTGGGCAGCTCTCCAGGGACAGTGTTTAGGAGACTAGCCCCAGCTTCTTCTGCCTGTCCATACTGCCAGAAGTGGCATAAGGGGGACTGTTGGCAAGTGACTGGTGCATGCTTACGGTGTGGATTTACAGAACATTAGATTAAAAATTGCCCGAAGAGGACTACTACAGTTGCCCCAACACAAGCTGATAGGCCTACCCCTGCACCTCAAAGGGTTAGGAAGCCCGGTAAATCTGAGGTAGCTGGTCCATCACTGAGGCCTGCATCTGAGTCAGCTGAGAGGCCAGAGGCCAGAGTACCTACTAGAGCCTATGCCATGAGAGTCCAGGAGGAGCAAGATGCCCTAGATGTTATCAAGGGTACACTTTCCCTCTACACCACATTTGTGCATGCATTAGTGGATCCAGGATCCACTCATTCATATATCTGCATCAAACTACCTACAGAGGGGGTAGTTTCAGTAGAGGAGAGTGATCAAGATATTCTAGTCACAAATCCACTAGGCCACAGTGTGGTAGTGAATAAGGTGTATAAAGGTTGCCCATTGAGGATTCAATGGTATGAATTCTCGGAAGACCTAATTGAAATGCCCTTCCATGAGTTTGACGTGATTTTGGGAATGGACTGGCTGTCACGTCATCAGGCAATAGTTGATTGCAAACTAAAGAGGATTTCTCTGAAAACTTCTGAGGGTAATGAGACTACTGTTGTGGGTGAAAGGACAGATTTCTTGTCCAATGTTATCTCAGCCACAGTTGTAAGAAGATTGATGAGAAAAGGCTATGAAACTTACCTAGCACACGTGGTTGACACTAGGCAGGCTAAGTCGAATCTGTGTGATATACTGTAACACCCCTATTGGCATAGCCTGGTATATTTACTATTTCGGTGACCGGTGTCGGTTCGGACAAGTAAGAGAAGTAGAACCACGTCTAAGACACCTAGGAAAGCTCTGAGCACAAATAATTAGTAATTGTTTATTAGTTAAGTATAAATAAGAAAAATAGAACACAAGAAGTTAAATGAGTCGAGAGTCACAGCGATGGGTGACCTTCTCGGGAAGGATTGCGAGGTCGATTTAAACTCAAATTTCAAATAGTAAAATGTGATGCTGCGGTCCTTAGGACTATTGTGAACACAGTGGAAAAGAGAAAATCACAAAAAAGGATTGTTAAGCCAGTCAAATAATTAGGTCAGAGATCCAGAAGAAATATTGAATTATTTGCAAACCGGATCGAACCGGTGAGGGGCAATTTGGTCAATTGACTCATAGAGCTAACTCTTGAGATAACTGTCAAATAAAGTCGAAGAAAATAAAATTTCGAGATCAAGAATAAAATTAAAGAACTAATAAAAAAATAAATAGAATGTCACACCCTACCCCTCTGTAAGGCATAACATGATCCCGTAGTATACCTAATGAATTACCAACTCCGTCTACTGATAACCCATTAAATACACTACAAGAGATTTTAAAAACTTTTCTTACTTCTTTTACAGTGGTGAGCACAGTGGTGAGCACTATTTACAGGTGTTAAAAATCTTTTTGAACTGAAGTGATAGAACTAACACATTTGAATTATTTGGAATTTCTGTAAAAATTTTGGCAAAGTGCCATATGTATTTTGGATAAAACAGTTCTTCATAAAACCTGTAAAAAGCACTTCAATATATTTCCAAATCTCAACTCCAATATTTTTCTCAACACAACATATTTGTCAACTCAAATCCACAGTGATTTTTCAAAGACTGAGATACAAGAAATATAATACAATTTTTACAAGCCAAAATAACTCATAATTATTTTACAACTTCAAGGTACAATTTGAATTTACAACTGCTCAAAATCAAAAACAATATGTACATACAGTGAACATACATTCTGATTAAAATGCAAAATGTGGTATACTCATTATACGAAAATCTCTGTTGGAGGTACTAACGGCCTAGTCTGCTGCCACATGCAATACGTCTACTGCGGCGACAATGAAAAGCTATCGCTGAGACAATGTCTCAGTGGTGCACAACATTAACCAAATACAACTTTAAATCACAATTCATAATTCATTTAAATGATGGATATGTAAAATCATAGTTAAATTCAAGAAAATGAGTGTCAGAAGGAATTTAACACAATATCACAATAAATCTCAGAGATCAAAACATAGTTAGCTTCACAAGACAGTGAATGTCAATAAGGATTTAACTCCATTTCACAATCTCATAATATAAATCAATAAATCACACACAGCTTAATCATGTTCCAAAGTTCAATTCGTCCCAAAAGCCGATGGCTAATGAGGTATTCAATTCGTCCCAAAAGTCGATGACTAATGAGGAATAACATAGCTAGCTAGCAAAAATATGAGTACTCATCCAATTCGTCCTCAACAGGCACACACCTCAACACTTCAGCCAGAGAGGGAATTCAATTCATCCCACTAGACAAGCTAGCAAGGAATACAATCAATATACATGATAGCTGTGGTTTCAAACCATTTACAGTGCTTTTCAATCAATAAGTATCCATCAAATATTATTTAAACAATTTTTCACAGTTTCACAATTTAAAACAATAATATACAAATAGTCAAAATTTATTTCAATTGAAAATAATTCAAAAGAAATAGCTATTGTGCACAAACCTCTGATAACTATCTCTTAGTCTGGACTCAGTGTTTCCTTCCCTTTCCCTGAGTCTTTACTAACTGAGAAACACAATTTGAAGTGTTTCAGTACTAAATTAAACTGTCTCTATCGATAATGCTTGATAAGTAATTCACTGAAAGCTATTACTTGCTTAATCACCTAATATATCGACTCTCGATGCATTCTAGGTAAATTAGGTTTTAGTGTCACTAATATGTCACATTCGATAGTCTTTTAGGGTTGGTACATGTTACCAATTTCATTTCCTTGTTTAGTGCATTTTATTGCAACTTGCTGGATTCCAGGATACTAGTTTGACCTAACAGGACGACCTAGTTCCCTCGGTTTTCGGGTTTTGGTCAAAACTACAAACTTGTAGATCTATGTCTTATGGAACGCGGGGAAAAATTTCAGGTCATTCTGAGTTATGTAGACTAAGTTATGGCCATTTTACTATTGCTGGTCAAATGGCATCAAATTTGGTCATTTTAGGTCAATTTTGGTCAACTTTGGTTCGGCCAGTTTTTGGACCCGAACTTATGCAAGCTCTTTGACTTGCTTGTGGTCATTTCTGGGCTTTGGTGTCTTCATAAGACTTGTAGATATGGGTCTTAACTATTCATGGTTAAAATTTCAGGTCAATTCTGTTTTGAGTGAGTTATGGCCTAAACACTAACTGCTGCCCAAATGGTCAGTCTTCAGGCCTCACTTGCACTTAATCCAGATTTGGTCATTTTTCAAGCTACCTTGCAAGCAGAATTTTGGTATGTTTCCTTCATGAAAGTTGGCACATTTTGTGCCTAGTTTCACCTCCAATTGGTCTCATACCAATTGGAGTTACACATTTAGTGTTATGCGCTAAAATGTATACTGCCCTTAAATGCATTGCTTAACATCTATCAATTGCACATTTACTTGCTATAAGTCCACTTCCCTTACCAATTCTGATTTGATACATTACCAAAACCATTTACCACTTCACATTAAAATCACTTTGGGCAGAATACAAATATCCTCAATACACCAAATGAAACTCTAATTCATAAAGTACAAATACAACAATAGATACACAAAAAACTCCTAATTATTACATGCAATTTCCACAACCAATTTACATACATATTCATCAATCCTCAATGTCACAATTTACCCAATATCTTCATGAATTTAAACACTCATCAAGAAGTCTCAAGGCTGCCGAATGCTTCACATTGCCAAAATTCCCCATAGTTTCTTCCACTTCAATTCCAAATGCACAATCACCACATATACATGGAAATAACTTACTAGGACATTTAATTCACCCTACTCAACATAAATTCACATCAAATATATGTAAGAATACTTCATTAAATATAGAACTCCATGGCTGTCCAAAATTGGATATATTAAGAACTCCTCAAAACTTTAAAATTTCTTTACAAAGCAAACACCCATAACATGTTTTCAAACTTTAACAAAGAAATATTCAAAAACACAAAATTACCTATTGTTGGGACTTGCTTAATCTTCACTAAAACTTCTTAATATTGGTATCTACTTCTTCCTTGTGAAGTGGGGATAATTTTTAATGAAGCTACCTAGGTGTTTAGAGGTAAAATGAAGGAGTGGATAAAGCTTTATGCAACACGGCAATGGAGGTTTCCCATTTCTTCATTTTGGCATGGATGGAGGAGTTGGAGAAAAATGAAATTGCAGATTGTGTAATAGGTGTACACCTGCCCATTTAGTGTTTAGTTTATTCCTTAGTGGTCCACTTACACAAATTAATCATATTATATGTTTAACTTTCATTTATTCCACATTAAACCCATAATTTTTGCTATTTACTTTAGGTACCACCAAATTAATTTTTCATTATATTTTCCAAGTGTAATATTGTTTATTTTTAATGGACATTTAGGTCAAAAGACAATTCGGGATGTCGATTGACCATAATGCCCCTGTTCGGGTTGCATTCCCGATTTTTCGGTAACACCGGGTTTTGTCTGTTTTTCGATTTCTCACTTTTCCTTGTACTAATTATTTAATTTTTCTTTGATATTTCTAATGATATTTATACTTCAATTGATGCCTCTTTAAGTCCTAAAAATATTTTCCAGGGTTCCCGCAGTCCAGGGCTAGTCAACGGTCCACGCCGTGACTTCCCGTCTGATCACCATTGCTAGGGTTTCTCGGCTTAACTTGGTTACATTTCTTTGCTATTATTTTTCCTTTGTTTTTCTTGTGTTTTCTCTTCTTGTATTTCATTATTTTATGTCTCCTCACTCATAACAAAGTGTAGTTCTAGGCATCCTAGCTGTCGGGATAACACTGGCCACTGGAACGGTAGAACGCACTACCGAACATAGGGGTGTTACAAATCTCCCCCCCTTAAATAAATTTCATCTCGAAATTTTACCTGGCATTAGTCTCTGAACAGCTGTGGGTGCTGTCTCCTCATATCCTCTTCACGTTCCCAAGTAGCTTCCTGGCCTGAATGATGGTTCCACAGCACTTTAACCAGGTGTATCTGTTTGTTCCTCAGCTGCTTCACCTCATAAGCCAGAATTTTTATGGGTTCTTCCTCATATGAGAGGTCTGGATTTACCTCAATCTCTTCAACTGATAGTACATGAGATGGGTCAGATCTGTACCTCCTTAACATGGACACATGGAAGATACTGTGTATCCTTGCTAACTCTGGAGGTAATGCCAATCGGTATGCCAAAGGACCCACTCTTTCCAGAACCTCATATGGTCCGATGAAACGAGGACTCAGTTTCCCCTTTCTGCCAAATCTCATAATCCTATTCCAAGGAGAAACTTTGAGGAATACCTTATCACCCACTGCATATTCAATATCTCTTCTCTTTAGATCAACATAGGACTTCTGACGGTCTGATGCAGCCTTGAGTCTATCTCTAATTAATCTAATCTTTTCCTCTGTCTGCTGAATAATTTCTGGTCCAATCATCTTCCTTTCACCTACTTCATCCCAACATAAGGGAGTTCTGCACTTCCTGCCATACAATGCTTCATATGGAGGCATCCTAATGCTTGATTGGTAGCTGTTGTTATAAGCAAACTCAATCAAAGGCAAGTGTGTATCCCAACTACCTTCAAACTCAATCACACAAGCCCGTAGCATATCCTCCAATATCTGAATAACCCTTTGGGTGACCATGCATGCGTGGGTGGAATCTTTGTCTTTGAAGTTCAATCTAGTTCCTAGGGCTCTCTGAAGACTACCCCAGAATCTAGAAGTGAACCTAGGATCTTTGTCAGATACAATTGATACTGGCACTCCATGCAATTTTACAATCTCATATATGTACAATCTGGCCAATCTTTCTAGGCTATAGTCCATCCGAACTGGAAAAAAGTGAGCAGACTTAGTCAATCTGTCAACTATAACCCATGCTGCATCATGACTACTTTGTGTCCTTGGAAGTCCTGTAACAAAATCCATAGTTATTCGTTCCCATTTCCACTCTGGTACTGACAAAGGATGTAACAAACCAGCTGGAACTTGATGTTCTGCCTTTACTTGCTGACAAGTTAGGCATTTGGAAACAAATTCAGCTATATCTCTCTTCATACCCATCCACCAGTAATGCTCTTTCAGCCCTTTGTACATTTTAGTTCCACCAGGGTGCATAGCAAATGGAGACTCATGTGCTTCCTTCATAATGATCTGTCTCAATTCAGCATCATTAGGAATGCACATTCTGCCCTGATGTAACAATAAACCATCATCTCTCACAGAGAATTCAGGTTTCTTGCCTCTTTGGACTTCTTTCGGTAACCGATATTTTTCATCACTCTGAGCAGCCATTCTGATCTGATCAATCAACACTGGCTATACATGCCAAGTAACTACTGTCTGTCCCTCATCATCAATCTCTAAACTGGCATACTGTGCTTTCAATTCATATACCATGGACAAAGGAGAAACTCTGAGAATTGCCATAGTCTTGCGACTTAAGGCGTCAGCCACCACATTTGCTTTCCCTGGCTGATAGTCTATTAAGCAATCATAATCTTTGATGAGTTCTAACCATCTCCTCTGCCTCAAATTTAATTCCTTCTAGGTGCCTAAGTACTTCAAGCTCTTGTGATCTGTGTAAATGTAGCATTTCTCCCCATACAAATAGTGTCTCCAGATCTTCAGAGCAAAAATAATAGCTGCTAGCTCCAGATCATGTGTTGGGTAGTTCCTCTCATGCGGTTTCAGCTAGCGTGATGCATAAGCAATGACATTTCAATCTTGCATCAGTACACAGCCTAACCCATTGTGAGAAGCATCACTATAAACTGTGTATTCTTTACCCGGTGTAGGTAAAGTGAGGACTGGAGCTTCAGTCAAACACCTCTTCAACTCATCAAAACTCTGCTGACATTTATTTGTCCACTGAAATTTTACATCTTTCCGAAGCAGTTTGGTCAGTGGAGAAGATAACATAGAAAACCCCTTCACAAACCGGCGGTAATATCCAGCTAAACCCAGAAAACTGCGAATTTCTGTGATATTCCTGGGTGGCTTCCAATTAAGGATAGCTTCTACCTTGCTGGAATCTACCTTGATCCCTTCAGCTGACACAACATGTCCCAAAAAGGAGATTTCTTTCAGCCAAAATTCACACTTCGACAATTTGGCGTATAGCTGTTTCTCCCTTAAAGTCTGCAGTAGAATCCGCAGATGTCTATCATGCTCTTCTGCATTCCTCGAGTATATCAAAATGTCATCAATAAACACCACCACAAATTGATCGAGATATGGTCTGAAGATAGTGTTCATCAGATCCATAAGAGCAGCTGGAGCATTTGTTAACCCGAATGGCATTACTAGAAACTCATAGTGGCCATACCGAGTTCTGAAAGCGGTTTTTGGAATACTCTGCTCTTGCACCTTCAACTGATAATAACCAGATCGCAAATCAATTTTGGAGAATACAGCTGCACCCTTCAACTGATCAAACAGATCATCAATGCGAGGCAATGGATATCTGTTCTTTATTGTCACCTTATTCAACTGTCGGTAGTCAATGCATAAGTGGAGAGTACCATCCTTCTTCTTAACAAATAACACTGGTGCTCCCCAAGGTGACACACTAGGGCGAATGAAGCCCTTTTCAAGTAATTCTTGCAATTGTATCTTCAACTCCTTCAACTCTGCTGGTGCCATTCTGTATGGTGTTATGGAGATTGGTTCCACACCAGGCATAACATTAATTTCAAACTGCACTTCTCTTTCCGGAGGTAATCCTGGCAATTCATCAGGAAACACATTTGGAAAGTCATGTACTGTAGGGATGTCCTTCAATGCTAAACTCCCCACTTGGGTGTCTACCACATGTGCCAAGTAGGCTTCACACCCCTTTCTGATCATTTTTCTGGCTAGTGCAGCCGAAATGATGTTTGATGGCAATAACTGCCTTTCCCCTTATATTACCACATCACTGTAACACCCTCCCTGTAGCAACTCCGTACATTCTACTGTTCCAGTGGCCAGTGTCGGTCCGGACAGCTAGAACGTTCGGAAAAATATTTAAACTAAAGTGAGGAGCCATAATTAACTCAAATATTAATAAGAAAAATTTAGTAAAAATTTTAGAAATAAAATACAACTAAGTCAAATGAGCCAGTGCCCAAGCGATGGGTAAACTAGTAGGAAGTTGCAGTTCTCACAACTAGGAGCCCTAAACCTAGGGGAAAATTCATAAAATAATTTTGGGGACTCCAAAGAAGGGTCATTGAGGTTCCTATGGCATTAGAATGCCAATAAAATATTTAGAAAAAATTTTCAATCGATACAGACAATTTTGGTCTGTTAAGCAAAACGGAGGGCATTTTGGTCATTTCGCCTTCAGAGGTGATTTTTGGCCGACTTGTCCAGTTAAGTAAATAATTATTATAACATAAAATGTGAATAAATATTGCTAAAAATTGAATTGAAAATGAGTAGAAAAAAGAAGAAAAGAAAATGAACGAAAATACTTAATTATGACATCATATGATGTCTTTAAAAGAGCTCCACCAATCAACATCTAACAAACACCTTTAAATCAATTAAAAAGCACAAAAAAGAGTTAAAAATTGAAAAAAATTTCTGCTCGTCTCCTTCAATTTCCGGCAGCCTCTCTTCCCTCACTATCTCCATTAAAACTTCCTCTTTTTCTTGCTAAAACCTCACCCTTTACACCATAAAACCTAATCCTCACTTCACTAAAATTTATCCTCACACCCTAAATCATATTTAGCCAGCCATTAGAGAGAGAAATCTTGAAGATTGACAAGCTCAAGTGGGAGCTTTAATAAGGTTAGTGTCCAATACTTTCCCCTCTCTTTAAATTCATGACTAGAAAGTTTAAATTCATGACTAGAAAGTTGATTTAACTTGAAATTTATAAGAAATTCAAATGAAAACCTTTGATGTACTCACTTTATATTTTTGGCAGCCATGGATTTATTAGAGTTTTGATGATTTCTTTGGATTAAATGAATATATAAGCTGCCCTTGATATGAACTTAATATTTACCACATTGAATTGTAGGTTAATGGAAAAGTAGGGAAATTGAAAATTTAGGGTGTTGAGCAAATTGGAGTTTAGCTCCTATAATGGTGTAGGAACATTTTAATGGTCAATTAGTGACCATTTGGGTATTGGTAAACAAGAATTGAAGTGTGTTTAGTGATAGGATTTAGGATTAGTGTAGCTGCCTAGTGAGAGCAGCAGGTGTGGCTGTGAGTCCAGCCTGTTTGGATAGCCATAACTTTGGCTGTGTAGATTCAATTGGTGTTTGGCCAATTGGACATGAAACTAGACACATAATGGCACAATTTTGGTGAAGAAACCATGCCCAAAAGACCAAAGCAAGTGGACCAAAAACTTGCCCCAATCTGGATGTCCTGCAACCAGATTCTATAGAATGACCAAATGAACAGTGATTGTTCATTTGGCCATAACTCATTGTAGAATGGCCCAATTGACCTGAAAATTTTACAGCAACAAGTTAAGATATATACCAACAACTTTCATGAAGAAACCTACCCCAAATTATGACCAGAACCTATTCAGCAAGGCAGTTGCAATCACTGTTCACTCACTGTAGATATGGTCAGTTCTGAAAAGTTTCAATCCGACC
The DNA here is from genome assembly GCF_030052815.1 of Hevea brasiliensis. Classification (NCBI taxonomy): domain Eukaryota; kingdom Viridiplantae; phylum Streptophyta; class Magnoliopsida; order Malpighiales; family Euphorbiaceae; genus Hevea; species Hevea brasiliensis. The sequence continues at coordinate 55,107,270 of NC_079500.1, read as the reverse complement.
AGTTGTGGTTTTTGGACTATAACTTGAGCTACAAAACTCCAAATGGAGTGATTCAAAAAAATAAATTCAACTAGACAAAATAAGAAACAACTTTCATGTTTATCATTTTGTCAAATTCCCACTGCAACAGTAACTAATGGAACAGTAAATTTAGGGTATAAAAATTGAAAATTCTGCTCCATTAGTTTTAAGCTTAGAAATGGTATTGGTGATTAATGCCAACAAGTTTTGAATGCACAATGTGGTATGTTGGGAGTGTTAAAACCAATGTACCTATTTTCTATGCAAAAGTCAACATTTTTGTTGACTAATGAAGTGAATAGTAACACCAAAGCTTGAAATTCAAAAATTTCAAAATTCAAAAGTATCAAATGCCCTAGTATACCTAACAAGATTTATTTGGATAGTTTGGCATGCCAATAGGGTTCAGTTAATAGTACTGTACATGGCATTATGCCATTTTGTGATTTCATGGCTTTTAGCCATTCTGACATTGTGTTGAGACTTGGCCTTGTGCCTAATGTTATTTACAGCTTATTAGCTGTTCTGTTGCACACCGAGAGATACATATGTGACCGATGATGTGATGGCCCGAGGTACTTGATACCCAGTGCCAGTTTACCCGTTTATCCAGTCCAGTCGTCCAGTATGGGTTACTTGGGCAACCAAACATAAAAGTGGACAAATTTAATGAAATAATGAATATAACAAGTACAAAATAAGTAAGATTACAAATACTCATCGAAAATTTATTTGAAATGAAACATTAATACATTCACTGCATATTTGCTTTCTGTTATTTATTTTTATTTTATTATTGGCACCACTAAGCATTATTGCTTAGCGCGTTGCTTTTGCCACGCGTAGGTTCTAGAGAGACTGACCGAGAGCCCAGTAGACCACAGACTGGGTGAGACCTCTTGCAGCTCTGCATAGTGTCCGTGTCACCTCACCATCTTTAGTGCATTGGTAGGACACTAGGTTTTATTTTGGTATTTTGTAACTAACTTTTATTTTCTCTTGTGTAATTGAGTCTTATGTAATGTATTTTGATGTTAATGTAAATAGTGAAAATTGTGGTTATGAATGGAAAATTTGAGTATTTATTTAGTGCTTATATATGAGTATCATGAGAAATGAATGATTGAGAAATGGAAATGTTGTTGAAAAATATTGAGATTTTGATATTGGAATTTAAGAATGATTGGATATGATTATTGGAAGTGTTTTTCACAAGTTCCGTAGAACTATTTTCTCCATTTTTAGCCGGTACTCTGCCGGATTTTCTATAAAATTTTCGGAACCTCAAATAAATTATAATTTCAATAAATAACTTAAATGAATTATATTTCATAAATTATATTCAAAACTATGATAAAAATAAATTAAGGAAGTATAAAAATGATTGAGATAAAATAGAGTGTTCTGGTACACCGTGTGACATATCTTACTCGGATATACTGTAGACGGGTAAGGGGTGTCACATTTAGTGGTATCAGAGCACGGTTTAGGCATTTCTGGGCCTAGATTAAGTCCATACCATGCATTGCATTTGTAAGAGTTGAGGTGACACTAATGTAGATCTGTTTGTCTTTGTTATTTTGAATAGGATATGGACCCTACATCTCAGAGGGCAGTTGAGGACGAAGTAGAGAGTCATGCTCCACTGCGGCAATGAGGCTGGGGTAGGGGAGAACCTACTCCGCCAGCTCAAGCGAGCACCTTTCGGCCTCCACAGGCCATGTTCCAGCAAATGGCCGAATTCTTCAGACAAATGGCTGGGGTAATGCCAGCACCACCACCACCACCACCTCCACAGCAGAAATCACACCTGGAAAGACTAAGAAAATTTGGAGCAGTGGACTTCTTTGGCAAGAGAGAAGATGATTCTGTTGCAGCCGAAAATTGGTTAAACAGAATAGGCAGAGTTTTAAAACAACTCCACTGCACTCCAGAGCAAAATCTAGAAGCTGCTGTATCTTTGTTGCAAGATGATGCATATGAATGGTGGGATACGGTGTCCAGTGAAGTACAGCCAGAAGTAATAACTTGAGACTTCTTCCTCTCCGAATTCAAGAAGAAATATGTGGGTAGTGTATACCTGGAAGAGAGAAGAAGGGAGTTCATTAATCTGAGGCAGAGACAGCTGACAGTGGCCGAGTATGAAAAGGAATTTGTCAGATTGAGCCTCTACGGGAGGGAGATAGTCCCTAATGAAGCTGAAAGGTGTAAGAGATTTGAAGAGGGATTAAATGACAATATAAAGATCATGATCACTGCCTTGGGAATCACCGACTTCACCAAGTTAGTGGAAGATGCAATAAAAGTTGAAAAAGTAAGAATAAGTGAGCAGACCAGAAGAGAGAGACAGCAGAAGAGGGGCCCAGGTCAGTCTAGTTCATCTCCTGCATATGGGAAGAAGTTCAAAGGTCCATCTACACAGAGTTCAGGTCAACCACAAGGTCAGGGTCAGTCTCAGGGGCCCAGGCCATAGTTTACCCCTAGGAGAGGTCAGTCCACACCATCAGTGGGTAGCTCTCCAGGGATGGGGTTCAGGGGACCAGCCCCAGCATCTTCTTCATGTCCACATTGCCTGAAGTGGCATAAGGGGGAGTGTTGGAGAGTGGCGGTGCACGCTAAGGTGTGGGTCAGCAGGCATTAGTTGAGGCTGTCCCACGCAGAACTACTCTGTTGCTCCAACACAAGCGACAGACTGCTCCTACACCACAAAGGGGTAGGAAATCGCAAATCGAGGTAGTGGGACCATCACGAGAGGCTGCATCGAGCGGCAGAGAGGCACGAGAGCGGACCACTGCGAGCCTATGCCATGAGAGCCCAGGAGGAGCAAGATGCCCCGGACGTCATCAAGGGTACATTCTCCCTCTACAATACATCTGTGCATGCATTGGTGGATCCAGGATCCACTCATTCATACATCCGCATCAACCTACCCGTAGAAAGGGGGATACTAGTGGGGGAGAGTGACCAAGACATTCTGCTCACTAATCCATTGGGCCGCAGTGTAGTGATGAACAAAGTGTACAAGGGTTGCCCATTAAGGATTCAGGGTATGAATTCTCGGCAGATCTAATTGAGTTGCCCTTCCACGAGTTTGACGTGATTTTGGGAATGGACTGGTTATCACGTCATCAGGCAATAGTTGATTGCAAATTGAAGAGAATTTCTCTGAAAACTTCTAAGGGTAATGAGATCACTGTTGTGGGTGAAAGGATGATTTCTGTCAATGTTATCTCGACCACAGTGCAAGAAAGCGATGAGAAAAGGCTGTGAAGCCTACCTAGCACATGTGGTGGATACTAGGCAGGCTAAGCCAGATCTGTGTGACATACCCACAGTAAAAGACTTCCCAGATGTGTTCCCTGAAGAATTGCCTGGTTTACCACCAGAAAGAGAAGTTGAATTTGCTATTGAGACACTACCGGGTACAACACCCATTTCCATTGCTCCTTATAGAATGGCACCCACTGAATTGAGGGAGTTGAAAACTCAATTGCAAGAGTTGCTTGATAAGGGGTTCATACGCCCCAGTGTGTCACCATGGGGAGCTCCAGTGCTGTTTGTGAAAAAGAAGGATGGGACTTTGAGATTATGCATCGATTACCAGTAGTTGAATAAAGTGACTGTGAAGAATAAGTATCCATTGCCTAGAATTGATGATCTGTTTGATCAGTTGAAGGGAGCAGGAGTATTTTCTAAAATTGATCTCAGATCAGGGTATCATCAGTTGAGGGTGAAGGATGCGGATGTGCCAAAGACTGCATTCAGAACCCGATATGGGCATTATGAGTTCCTAGTGATGCCCTTTGGCCTAACAAATGCACCAGCAGCATTCATGGACCTTATGAACCGTATCTTCCATCCATACCTATATCGGTTCGTAGTGGTCTTTATTGATGATATTTTGGTGTATTCCAAGACCAGGGAAGAACATCATGAGCATTTGAAGATTGTTCTGCAAACCTTGAGAGAAAAGAAGCTGTATGCTAAGTTGTCCAAGTGTGACTTCTGGTTGAATGAGATTGCATTCCTTGGACACATAGTGTCAGCTGATGGGATTAGAGTGGATCCCAAGAAAATAGAAGCAGTGATGGAATGGAAGCCTCCTAGAAATACAAGCGAGTCGAGAAGTTTCTTGGGGCTATTTGGGTATTCTGAGAAGATTTGTGAAGGGATTTTCGTTAATAGCTGCTCCAATGACCAAGTTGTTACACAAGAATGTCAGATTTGATTGGAATGACAAGTGTCAGGCTAGTTTTGAGAAGTTGAAGGCTATGTTGATAGAGGCACCAGTGTTAACACAGCCAGTGTCAGGAAAGGACTTTGTGGTCTACAGTGATGCCTCTCATAATGGGTTAGGGTGTGTATTGATGCAAGAGGGGAAGGTGGTCGCTTATGCTTCCAGACAGCTAAGGCTACATGAACAAAATTACCCTACCCATGATCTAGAACTTGCAGCAATTATCTTCGCACTAAAGATATGGAGGCACTAATTGTATGGTGAAAAGTGCTACATTTACACAGACCACAAAAGTCTAAAATATTTGCCAACCCAGAAGGAGTTCAACCTTAGACAGAGGCGATGGATTGAGTTCCTGAAGGACTATGATTGTGTAATTGACTACCATCCTGGGAGGCAAATGTAGTTGCTGATGCTTTGAGCAGAAAATCCATCACAGCTTTGAGATCATTGAATGCCCGTCTATCTTTGGTTTGAGATGGAGCTATTTTGGCTGAGTTGCAAGTGAGGCCAAACCTGCTACAGCAGATTTTAGATGGGCAAAAGGCAAATGAAAAGTTAATGGCTATTATGAGCAAAATCTCAGAGGGAAAAACAACTGACTATGAGGTGAAAGCAGATGGGTGTCTGTACTACAAAGGAAGAGTATGTGTACCAGATGATGGGGAATTGAAGGCCAGTATTCTGAAAGAGGCACATACCAGTGTTTATGCTATGCAACCAGGAAGTACAAAATTGTATCATGATCTAAAACTTCAGTATTGGTGGCCTGGTATGAAGAAGGACATAGCTGACTATGTGACTAAATGCTTGACATGTCAGCAAGTCAAGGCAGAGCATCAAGTTCCATCAGGTTTGCTACAGCCTATATGCATACCTGAATGGAAATGGGATCGGGTCACCATGGATTTTGTAAGTGGTCTACCTCTCACCCAGAAGAAACATGATGCAGTATGGGTGATAGTAGATAGATTGACGGTCAAGACACTTTCTCGCCGATTAGGACTGACTACTCACTGGAGAAGTTAGCAGAATTGTATATCAGTGAGATAGTTAGACTACATGGAATTCCACTTTCCATCATATCTGATCGAGACCCAAGGTTTACATCGAGATTTTGGAAGAAGTTGCATGAATCCTTGGGTACACAACTCCACTTCAAAGATGCCTTTCCATCCTCAGACGGATGGGCAATCAGAAAGAGTAATCCAGGTAAACAATCGAAACCAATGGAATTAATACAAATATTGAACTAAAATGATAATAATAACATGAAATATATGTCAGGTCCTTGAGGATATGCTGAGGAGTTGTGTCATTGAGTTGGAGGGAAGTTGGGATAGATACCTCCCACTGGCAGAATTTGCATACAACAATAGCTACCAATCTAGCATCCAAATGGCCCCGTATGAAGCACTATATGGGAGGAAATGTAGAACTCCGGTGTGCTAGACTGAATTGGGCGAAGAGAAACTGGTAGGGCCAGACCTGGTGAAACAGACTGAGGAGAAAGTAAAACTAATCAAAGCCAATCTGAAGGTTGCCTCAGACAGACAGAAATCCTATGCCGACTTAAAGCGAAAAGAAATAGAATATGCGGTTGGCGATAAAGTGTTCCTCAAGGTGTCACCGTGGAAGTAGGTACTGAGGTTTGGAAGAAAAGGTAAGTTGAGCCCTAGGTTCATTGGCCCATATGAAGTCATTGAACGTGTGGGTCCAATGGCCTATAGGCTAGCTTTACCACCAGAGCTGGAAAAGATCTACAATGTGTTCCACGTATCTATGCTAAGAAGATATCGCTCAGATCCTTCACATGTCATCTCCATGGAAGAAATTGAAGTACAACCAGATTTGACATATGAAGAAGAACCCATACGGATCCTGGCTCGGGAAGTGAAAGAGTTGAGGAATAAGCAGATTCCACTGGTGAAAGTGCTTTGGAGGCACCACAATACCGAAGAGGCAACATGGGAAAATGAAGAGACGATGAGGCAATAGTTCCCTCAACTGTTTGCATCAGGTAAATTTCAAGGACGAAATTTAAATTAGAGGGGAAGAGTTGTAACACCCTCCCTGTAGCAACTCCGTACATTCTACTGTTCCGATGGCCAGTGTCGGTCCGGACAGCTAGAACGTCCGGAAAAATATTTAAACTAAAGTGAGGAACCATAATTAACTCAAATATTAATAAGAAAAATTTAGTAAAAATTTTAGAAATAAAATACAACTAAGTCAAATGAGCCGGTGCCCAAGCGATGGGTAAACTAGTAGGAAGTTGCGGTTCTCGCAACTAGGAGCCCTAAACCTAGGGGAAAATTCATAAAATAATTTTGGGGACTCCAGAGAAGGGTCATTGAGGTTCCTATGGCATTAGAATGCCAAGAAATAATTTAGAAAAATTTTTCAATTGGTACAGACAATTTTGGTCTGTTAAGCCAAACGGAGGGCATTTTGGTCATTTCGCCTTCAGAGGTGATTTTTGGCCGACTTGTCCAGTTAAGTAAATAATTATTATAACATAAAATGTGAATAAATATTGCTAAAAATTGAATTGAAAATGAGTAGAGAAAAGAAGAAAAGAAAATGAAGGAAAATACTTAATTATGACATCATATGATGTCTTTAAAAGAGCTCCACCAATCAACATCTAACAAGCACCTTTAAATCAATTAAAAAGCACAAAAAAGAGTTACAAATTGAAAAAAATTTCTGCTCGTCTCCTTCAATTTCCGGCAGCCTCTCTTCCCTCACTATCTCCATTAAAACTTCCTCTTTTTCTTGCTAAAACCTCACCCTTTACACCATAAAACCTAATCCTCACTTCACTAAAATTTATCCTCACACCCTAAATCATATTTAGACAGCATTAGAGGGAGAAATCTTGAAGATTGACAAGCTCAAGTGGGAGCTTTAATAAGGTTAGTGTCCAATACTTTCCCCTCTCTTTAAATTCATGACTAGAAAGTTTAAATTCATGACTAGAAAGTTGATTTAACTTGAAATTTATAAGAAATTCAAATGAAAACCTTTGATGTACTCACTTTATATTTTTGGCAGCCATGGATTTATTAGAGTTTTGATGATTTCTTTGGATTAAATGAATATATAAGCTGCCCTTGATATGAACTTAATATTTACCACATTGAATTGTAGGTTAATGGAAAAGTAGGGAAATTGAAAATTTAGGGTTTTGAGCAAATTGGAGTTTAGCTCCTATAATGGTGCAGGAACATTTTAATGGTCAATTAGTGACCATTTGGGTATTGGTAAACAAGAATTGAAGTGTGTTTAGTGATAGGATTTAGGATTAGTGTAGCTGCCTAGTGAGAGCAGCAGGTGTGGCTGTGAGTCCAGCCTGTTTGGATAGCCATAACTTTGGCTGTGTAGATTCAATTGGTGTTTGGCTAATTTTACATGAAACTAGACACATAATGGTACAATTTTGGTGAAGAAACCATGCCCAAAAGACCAAAGCAAGTGGACCAAAAACTTGCCCCAATCCGGATGTCCTGCAACCAGATTCTGCAGAATGACCAAATGAACAATGACCAAATGAACAGTGATTGTTCATTTGGCCATAACTCATTGTAGAATGACCCAATTGACCTGAAATTTTTACAGCAATAAGTTAAGATATAGACCAACAACTTTCATGAAGAAACCTCCCCAAATTATGACCAGAACCTATTCAACAAGGCAGTTGCAGTCCCTGTTCACTGCACTATAGATATGGTCAGTTCTGAAATTTTTCAATCCTAGTTGTGGTTTTTGGACCATAACTTGAGCTACAAAACTCCAAATGGAGTGATTCAAAAAAAGAAATTTAATTAGACAAAATAAGGAACAACTTTCATGTTTATCATTTTCTCAAATTCAAACTGCAACAGTAACTAATGGAACAGTAAAGTTAGCATATAAAAACTGAAAATTCTGCTCCATTAGTTTTAAGCTTAAAAATGGTATTGGTGATTAATGCCAACAAGTTTTGAATGCACAATGTGGTATGTTGGGAGTGTTAAAACCAATGTACCTATTTTCTATCCAAAAGTCAATATTTTTGTTGACCAATGAGGTGAATAGTAACACCAAAGCTTGAAATTCAAAAATTTCAAAATTCAAAAGTATCAAATGCCCTAGTATACCTAACAAGATTGGTTTGGATAGTTTGGCATGCCAATAGGGTTCGATTAGCGATCGCACATGGCATTATGCCATTCTGTGATTTCATGGCTTTTAGCCATTCTGACATTGTGTTGAGACTTGGCCTTGTGCCTAATGTTATTTACAGCTTATTAGTTGTTCTGTTGCACACCGGGAGATACATATGTGACCGATGGAGTGACGGCCCGAGCTACTTGATACCCAGTGCCAGTTTACCCGTTTATCCAGTCCAGTCATCCAGTATAGGTTACTTGGGCAACCAAACATAAAAGTGGACAAATTTAATGAAATAATGAATATAACAAGTACAAAATAAGTAAGATTACAAATACTCATCGAAAATTTATTTGAAATGAAACATCAATACATTCACTGCATATTTACTTTCTGTTATTTATTTTTATTTTATTATTAGCACCACTAAGCATTATTGCTTAGCGCGTTGCTTTTGCTACGCGTAGGTTCTGGAGAGACAGACCGAGAGCCCAGTAGACCACAAACTGGGTGAGACCTCTTGCAGCTCTGCATAGTGTCCGTGTCACCTCACCATCTTCAGTGTATTGGTAGGACACTAGGTTTCATTTTGGTATTTTGTAACTAACTTTTATTTTCTCTTGTGTAATTGAGTCTTATGTAATGTATTTTGATGTTAATGTAAATAGTGAAAAGTGTGGTTATGAATGAAAAATTTGAGTATTTATTTATTGCTTATATATTAGTATCATGAGAAATGAATGATTGAGAAATGGAAATGTTGTTGAAAAATATTGAGATTTTGATATTGGAGTTTGAGAATGATTGGATATGATTATTGGAAGTGTTTTTCACAGGTTCCGAAGTACTGTTTTCTCTATTTTTAGCCGGTACTTTGTCGGATTTTTTATAAAATTTTCGAAACCTCAAATAAATTATAATTTCAATAAATAACTTAAATGAATTATATTTCATAAATTATATTCAAAACTATGATAAAAATAAATTAAGGAAGTATAAAAAAGATTGAGATAAAATAGAGTGTTCCGGTATACCGTGTGACATATCTTACTCGGATATACTGTAGACGGGTAAGGGGTGTCACAATCACTGTACTGAGGAAGCCCAAAAGTGATTGTCTTCCGCCTACAGTCAATCATGGCATGATGCCTAGCTAACCAATCCATGCCCAAGATGATATCATAATCTCTGAAGGGCATTTCAATGAAATCAGGCAGTAAATTGTGTCCTTGGATCACCAAAGGATAATCTCTATACATTCTATTAACCCTAACTTCCTGTCCTAGTGGACTTGTTACTAGCACCTCAAAGTCCATTTGTGTACATGGAACAGCAATGCAATCAATGATGCTAGCACTCACATAAGAATGGGTAGAACCCGGATCAAATAACACAAACACATTCTGATTAAAAGTTGAGAAGGTACCAGCCACAACATCAGATGTCTCGGCCTCTTTCCTCTGTCTCATTGCATACATTCTGACTGGAGCACTGTCTTGCTCTGATTGTTTCACTGTGCCTTGGCTGCCTGCTGGGCTACCTCTACCCCTGCCTTTACCTCTGCTGGGTGGTTGTGAACTTCTAGTGACAGGGCTCTGAACTTGTGACACCCCTTACCCGACTACAGTGTAGCCGAGCAAGTTATGCCACTCAGTGTGCCGGAGCACTCTATTTTATCTTAATTCATTTTTATCGTAGTTTTGAATATAACTTGTGAAATATAATTCATTTATTGAAATTGTAATTTATTTGAGGTTCCGAAAATTTTAAAGAAAATCCGGCGGAGTACCGGCTAAAAATGGAGAAAACAGTTCTTCGGAACCTATGAAAAACACTTCTAATAATCATATTCATCCATTCACAAACTCCAATATCAAGATCTCAATATTTTTCAACCATTCGTTTCTCAATCATTCATCACATGTGATAATCATATATAAATTACAGATAAACATTCACTTTTCCATTTATAAACACAATTCTCATTATTTACATGAACATCAAATTACATTTCGTAAGTTCATTTACACATGAGAAAATAAAATCAATTACAAAATACCAAAATGACACCTAGTGTCCTACCAATGCACTGCAGACGGTGAGGTGACACAGACACTATGCAGAACTGTGAACGGCCTTACCCAATCTGTGGTCTACTGGGCCCTCTGTCCAAATCTTCAGTACCTACGCATTGCAAAAGAGACGCGCTAAGCATAAAGCTTAGTGGTGCAATAATAAAATAAAAGAAAATAGCAGAAAATAAATGTGTATTTAATGTATATGCCTTATTTGGTTTGCATTTGTATATCCCTTTTTTTTTTTCTTTTCGTTAACTTTGTCCACTTTCATTCATTTGGTTGCCCAAGTAACCTATCTCGACGATCGGATCGATAACGGGTCGTTGGCACCGACACCGCGTGCCTCGGGCCGTCATACCATGGGACGCAGAACGTCAACCACGTATGCAGTCAGTATGGCTAAAAAGCCATGATATCACATAATCGGCATAAAAGCCATGAATACGGGCATAAAAGCCATGAATATGGGCATAAAGCCATGAATACAGGCATAAAGCCTTTCACAGTACTGCTAAAATAATACCCTATTGGCATGCCAAACTATCCAATCCGACACACATGTCTAGGCAATACAAGGGCACATAATATCATTAAATGTTCATAAGTTTTATTATTTCATTTTATGTTCCAATTATCGTTCATAGTATTTTAATTTTATTTATAGTAGAAGCATAAATCTTCAAATCTCATTTTTATATAATTTATGCATTCATCATACCATTCACGTTAATTGCAATTTACATCTATCGATTTTCATGTACCATTTGTACATCGAAATATTTCCATTTCTCTCATGATGAGAGCAATTAACCCATTTACACATCCATGTGATTCATCTAATCGTTACAATATTTATATGAATTAGTATTCACATTATTACCTCTTATGTACCAATTTTCGTACAATGTATTATAATCCTATTTGAAACAAAGACGTAAATCCTAATGATAACTTTATCTCATTTATACTCTAAACAATCCATTTGTGTTAATTACATTTTATATTTCAAGTTGTATTACTTATGTAATATGTGTCATTTTGTTTACTATTCACCTTACTAGTCAACCAAAATGTTGACTTTTTCATACACAATAAATTTATTGAACCTAAGTTCTCAAAGATACCACATTTTGTATTTAAAACTTGTTGGAATAAGTCACAAATACCATTTCCAAACTTAAAACCAAGAGGGCAGAATTTTCAGTTTTTGTGATCCAAATTTACTGTTCCATTAAGCCCTGTTGCAGTGGGAATTTGAGGAAATGGTAAACATGAAAGTTGTTCCTTATTTTGTCTAGTTGAATTTCCTTTTTTGAATCACTCCATTTGGAGTTTTGTAGCTCTAGATATGGTCCAAAAACCACAGCTGGCCGGATTGCCAAACTGCAGAATTGACCATATCTACAGTAACATGAGCAGTGACTGCCACTTCCATTTGGGTTAGGTTCTGGTCATAATTTGGGGTAGGTTTCTTCATGAAAGTTGTTTTTCTATATCATATCTTGTTACTGGAAAAATTTCAGGTCAATTGACCATATCTACAGTGAGTTATGGCCAAATGAACACTGTTTATTTGGTCATTTCTGCAGGTGCTGTTGCAGGGTATCCGGATTGGGGCTAACTTTTGGTCCTCTTGCTTTGGTCTTTTGGGCATGGTTTCTTCAGCAAAAATGTGCCATTATAAGCCTAGTTTCATGTCCAATTGGCCAAACACCAATTGGACCTACACAGCCAAAGTTATGGCTGTCTAAGTGGACTGAAATTTCAGTCACCCTGCTGCACTTACAAGGCAGCCTACTCATTCCCTTTGCCATGCTACATTTTAGTCCAAATTATGGTCAACTTACCTAAAATGGTCACTAATTGACCCTTATAATGTTCTTTCACAATTTCATAAGCTAAATCCAAGTTTCACACCTCAAAACCCTAATTTCCATTATAAATTTTCACAACTACCTTAATTAATCACTTTCATTCCTTACACACACACACACACACACACACACACACACACACACACACACATATATATATATATATATATATATATATTTTTAAACATACTCTCTAGTTCACTCTAAGTCCATCAAGACACTCAATCATGTTCCTTCTTTAGGGCTGCCAAAAATCATGGTGGACATACACATAACTTTTATTCATTTAAGTTACAAATTCATACTTGTTTCAAGTCTCTAGCATGGGATTAAAGAGTTTTAAGTATATATGTGCACTAACCTCTTGTAGGGCAGAATTTTCCCAAGTTAATCTTCACTTTCTTTCCCTTTCTAGGCTGCCAAACACTTCCCAAGAGGTAGAGACAAGTTTTTAGTGAAGGGACTTAGGGTTTTGGGGTGAGGAAAGCATGGAAATTGAAGCTTTAGAAAGTTTGTTAATGGAGGTGTGAGGGAGGAGGTGAAAAACGTTTTTGAAGGAGAAGAAGGGCTGTTGTTTGCTTTTTAATTCTTTGGTCTCTTTTGACTCTTTTTATTAGTTAATTTGATGGTTACTTAATTGTGATTGGTGGACAATTTTAAATGACCTCATAATATGTCATAATTGGCATTTTATTGTATTTTCTTTTCTCTTCTTCTCTACTCACTTTCAATTAATTTTTTATCAATATTAATTCATATTTTATGTCATAATAATTATTTACTTAACTGGACAAGTCGGCCAAAAATCACCTCTGAAGGCGAAATGACCAAAATGCCCTCCGTTTGGCTTAACGGGTCAAAATTGTCTGTACCGATTGACAAATTTTTCTAGGTATTTGCTTGGCATTCTAATGCCATAGGAACCTCAATAACCCTTCTCTGGAGTCCCAAAAATTATTTTAAAATTTTTCCCCCGGGTCTAGGGCTCCTCGTTATAGAACCGCAACTTCCCTCTGGTTACCCTTCGCTTGGGCACCGGCTCATTTAACTTGGTTGTATTTTATTTCTAAAATTTTTACTAAATTTTTCTTATTAATATTTGAGTTAATTATGGTTCTTCACTTTAGTTTAAATATTTTTTTCCAGAAGTTCTAGCTATCCGGACCGACACCGGTCACCGACAAGAGATCGTATGGAATTGCTACGGGAGGATGTTCTGAACCGACTTTCCGAGTAGTAGGAGGTGGTCCAACTCTGCGACTACTGGTGCAGTCCTTGGCAAAGTGTCCTGTGCCTCCACAGTTATAGCAGGCTCCAATAGCCTTGTAGCATATCCCACCATGATTTCTTCCACAAGTTTCACATTGGCGGGGAGGATAGGAACCTCTGGTACTCTGCTAACCAGATAGGGGAGGTCTCTATCCTGAATATCTTCCCCTACCAGACTTCTTGCCACCTCTGCCATGTCCCCCATGATTCTTCCTCTTTCCAGTAGGACCACCGAACTCGTTTCTCTGATTTTCCCTCTTTATATGTATTCTCTGATTTCTTTTTCTCAGGAGCAGCTTCAGACTCAATTCTTTCTAACTCTAGAGCTTGAGAAATAAGTTCAGAGAAGTTAGTGTGTTTGAAGTCGACTACTTATAATCTGATACTAGGCTTCAAGCCGGTTTCAAACCTCTTGCATCTCTCCCTGCTGGTAGAAAGTAAACTTACTGCGTAATGGCTCAGGCGGGAAAATTCTCTTTCATACTCACCCACCGACCGCTCCCTATTTGAGTTAGGAATTCTTGTAACTTCGGTCTACATAAGCATCGTGACATATTTCGTCTCAATTCCTGAGAAAGTCATTCCATGTTAGCACCGCAGTTCTACTGCATCGTGGGGAATGGTTTTCCACCAGTCATAAGCATCCCCCTGTAACAAAGATATAGAGTATTCGAATCTGAGCTCCTCTGTGCAATGCAGTTTCTTGAATACCCTATCCATCATCTCTAACCACTATTCAGTCTCTAGAGGATCTACTGTCCCTTTGAACTCTGTAGCCCCATACTTTATCAATTTGTCATACTGCCTAGTAGGAGATTGTGGTTGTACCACTAGTGTTTGTATTGGGACTTGAGTAGGCACATTACCAGCCATTTGTTGGAACATTGCAGCCATCTGTTGAGCGAACTGAGCAGGGAACTGCAGTACTACAGGGGCTGGTGTTGCTGAACCACTGAAATTGTGTAGGCCTGGGGCATCCCCTTGTACCTCAGCCTCAATAGATTGATCGACTGAACGATCACCCTCTTCCATAGTCAATGCGAGGATTTTAGATCTCCTGAACAAATAACACAAGGAGATTTCCTCCCGTTAGTGCATATTTATAATGTAATGTATTGTATGTATTAAACAATGATATTGAGCAGTTGTACTATGAAGAAAGAATATTCAAGTAACATGTGAAAACAAAATTTAAAAACTTTGCTCTAATACCACTAAAACATGTCACACCCTACCCCTCTATAAGGCATAACATGATCCCGTAGTATACCTAATGAATTACCAACTCCGTCTACTGATAACCCATTAAATACACTACAAGGGATTTTAAAAACTTTTCTTACTTCTTTTACAGTGGTGAGCATAGTGGTGAGCACTATTTACAGGTGTTAGAAATCTTTTTGAACTGAAGTGATAGAACTAACACATTTGAATTATTTGGAATTTCTGTAAAAATTTTGGCAAAGTGCCATCTGTATTTTGGATAAAACAGTTCTTGTAAAACTCAGAAAAGCACTTCAATATATTTCCAAATCTCAACTCCAATATTTTTCTCAACACAATATATTTCTCAACTCAAATCCACAGTGATTTTTCAAAGACTGAGATACAAGAAATATAATACAATTTTTACAAGCCAAAATAACTCATAATTATTTTACAACTTCAAGGTACAATTTGAATTTACAACTGCTCAAAATCAAAAACAATATGTACATACAGTGAACATACATTACAGTACAAAATGCAAAATGTGGTATACTCATTATACCCGAAAATCTCTCGCTGGAGGTACTAGCAGCCTAGTCTCACGCTCTGTCATCTGTCTACTGATAAAGAATGAAAGCTATCATTTGAGACAATGTCTCAGTGGTGCACAACATTAACCAAATACAACTTTAAATCACAATTCATAATTCATTTAAATGATGGATATGTAAAATCATAGTTAAATTCAAGAAAATTGAGTGTCAGAAGGAATTTAACACAATATCACAATAAATCTCAGAGATCAAAACATAGTTAGCTTCAAAAGACAGTGAATGTCAATAAGGATTTAACTCCATTTCACAATCTCATAATACAAATCAATAAATCACACACAGCTTAATCATGTTCCAAAGTTCAATTCGTCCCAAAAGCCGATGGCTAATGAGGTATTCAATTCGTCCCAAAAGTCGATGACTAATGAGGAATAACATAGCTAGCTAGCAAAAATATGAGTACTCATCCAATTCATCCTCAACAGGCACACACCTCAACACTTCAGCCAGAGAGGGAATTCAATTCATCCCACTAGACAAGCTAGCGAGGAATACAATCAATATACATGATAGCTGTGGTTTCAAACCATTTACAGTGCTTTTCAATCAATAAGTATCCATCAAATATTATTCAAACAATTTTTCACAGTTTCACAATTTAAAACAATAAAATACAAATAGTCAAAATTTATTTCAGTTGAAAATAATTAAAAAGAAATAGCTGTTGTGCACAAACCTCTGATAACTGTCTCTTGGTCTGGACTCAGTGTTTCCTTCCCTTTCCCTGAGTCTTTACTAACTGAGAAACACAATTTGAAGTGTTTCAGTACTAAATTAAACTGTCTCTATCGATAATGCTTGATAAGTAATTCACCGAAGCTATTATTTGCTTAATCACCTAATACATCGACCGTCGATGCATTCTAGGTAAATTAGGTTTTAGTGTCACTAATATGTCACATTCGATAGTCTTTTAGGGTTGGTACATGTTACCAATTTCATTTCCTTGTTTAGTGCATTTTATTGCAACTTGCTGGATTCAGGGATACTAGTTTGACCTAACCGGACGACCTAGTTTCCTCGGTTTTTGGGTTTTGGTCAAAACTACAAACTTGTAGATCTATGTCTTATGGAACGCGGGGCAAAATTTCAGATCATTCTGAGTTATGTAGACCAAGTTATGGTCATTTTACTATTGCTGGTCAAATGGCATCAAATTTGGTCATTTTAGGTCAATTTTGGTCAACTTTGGTTCGGCCAGTTTTTGGACTTTTGGAAGCTGTTTGACTTGCTTATGGTCATTTCTGGGCTTTGGTGTCTTCATAAGACTTGTAGATATGGGTCTTAACTATTCATGGTTAAAATTGCAGGTCAATTGGACACGAATTGAGTGAGTTATGGCCTAAACACTAACTGCTGCCCAAATGGTCAGTTTTCAAGCCTCACTTGCACTTAATCCGGATTTGGTCATTTTTCAAGCTACCTTGCAAGCAGAATTTTGGTATGTTTCCTTCACGAAAGTTGGCACATTTTGTGCCTAGTTTCACCTCCAATTGGTCTCATACCAATTGGAGTTACACATTTAGTGTTATGCGCTAAAATGCATACTGCCCTTAAATGCATTGCTTAACATCTATCAATTGCACATTTACTTGCTATAAGTCCACTTCCCTTACCAATTCTGATTTGGTACATTACCAAAACCATTTACCACTTCACATTAAAATCACTTTGGGCAGAATACAAATGTCCTCAATACACCAAATGAAACTCTAATTCATAAAGTACAAATACAACAATAGATACACATAAAACTCCTAATTATTACATGCAATTTCCACAACCAATTTACATACATATTCATCAAACCTCAATGTCACAATTTACCCAATATCTTCATGAATTTAAACACTCATCAAGAAGCCTCAAGGCTGCCGAATGCTTCACATTGCCAAAATTCCCCATAGTTTCTTCCACTTCAATTCCAAATGCACAATCACCACATATACATGGAAATAACTTACTAGGACATTTAATTTACCCTACTCAACATAAATTCACATCAAATATATGTAAGAATACTTCATTAAATATAGAACTCCATGGCTGTCCAAAATTGGATATATCAAGAACTCCTCAAAACTTTAAAATTTCTTCACAAAGCAAACACCCATAACATGTTTTCAAACTTTAACAAAGCAATATTCAAAAACACAAACTTACCTATTTTTGGGACTTGCTTAATCTTCACTAAAACTTCTTAATATTGGTATCTACTTCTTCCTTGTGAAGTGGGGATAATTTTTAATGAACCTACCTAGGTGTTTAGAGGTAAAATGAAGGAGTGGATGAAGCTTTATGCAACACGGCAATGGAGGTTTCCCATTTCTTCATTTCGGCATGGATGGAGGAGTTGGAGAAAAATGAAATTGCAGATTGTGTAATAGGTGTACACCTACCCATTTAGTGTTTAGTTTATTCCTTAGTGGTCCACTTACACAAATTAATCATATTATATGTTTAACTTTCATTTATTCCACATTAAACCCATAATTTTTACTATTTACTTTAGGTACCACCAAATTAATTTTTCATTATATTTTCCAAGTGTAATATTATTTATTTTCAATGGACATTTAGGTCAAAAGACAATTCAGAATGTCGATTGACCATAATGCCCCTGTTTGGGTTGCATTCCCGATTTTTCGGTAACACCGGGTTTTGTCTGTTTTTCGATTTCTCACTTTTCCTTGTACTAATTATTTAATTTTTCTTTGATATTTCTAATGATATTTATACTTCAATTGATTTCTCTTTAAGTCCTAAAAATATTTTCCAGGGTTCCCCGCAGTCCAGGGCTAGTCAACGGTCCACGCCGTGACTTCCCGGTGCGGTCACCCATCGCTAGGGATCTCGGCTCACTTAACTTGGTTACATTTCTTTGCTATTATTTTTCCTTTGTTTTTCTTGTGTTTTCTCTTCTTGTATTTCATTATTTTATGTCTCCTCACTCATAACGAAGTGTAGTTCTAGGCATCCTAGCTGTCCAGATAACACTGGCCACCGGAATAGTAGAACGCACTATCGAACATAGGGGTGTTACATAGAAAAAAAAAAAGAAAAGAGAAAGTGAAAAGTGATGAAATCATGCATGATGCGATAAACATTATAATTAAAAAATTAATTTTGGATAATTGTGGTTTTCCTAAAGGTTTAAAACATAAAAGAAAAAGAAAAGAAATTCAAAAATAAAATGCTTTATGACATCATGTATGATCACATAAATAATTTTCCATTTAATTACCATTTTGACCAAGTCAATTTGATGATAAATACACATAAAAAAAAATTATAAAAAAACAATTTTGGGTCTTATTTTTTTTGTGTTGCTGTCACTCACCTCTCTCTCATCTCTCTCTTTGTTTTCTTCTCCACCATGAAAGCTTCCTTTAAGCTTTCTTAAACCCTTATTCTAGCCATAAATTCCATGGTTCCCTTAATAAAACCTTGCTAACTCAAGAAGAAAAGAAGATTGAGGAATAAAGAAAAAAGAAAGGAAGAGGTTTGAAGGGAAAGAAATTTTCTGCATAAGGTTAGTAAGCAAACTTGACGTTGTTAGTTTAATCAATGTATTTATAGCATAAAGAACTTAGAAATATGATTAAAATGAAATAAAAACAAGTGTGGAGGACTAGAAATAAATTTTGGCTAGCTAGGGTTTGTGATGATAATGTATGAATTTGATTGAATTAATAGTGTAGGTAAGCTTGTATGATTGTGGAAGTGATGTTGGTATGCTTTGATTTAGTGAAATGTAATAATTAGTGTAGTTAGGGTTTTGGCACCTAGGGTTTAGAAGACAAAAATTTGGAGAAGTGGTCAAATGGTGTGTTTGACCTTGTTTGAAATGAAAAATGGTCATTTGTGACCAATTGATGTATGTTGGAAGTGTTAGAATTAGGTTAAGATTCGGATTGGATGTGGGCAGTAAGCAGACAGCATGACCAAGGTCCCTTTCAGGGACCAAAACTAAAAATTTACCAACCCAATTGGTGTGAGGCCAATTGATAATGAAACTAGACACAAAATGGCACATTTTTCATTTAGGAATCATGCCCAAAAAGTGATTATAACTTAGTGAACAAATTGACCAAATCCAGACTTAGGTATTCTACCCTGTACAAAAATGACTAAATGAATAGTGTTTGTTCATTTGGCCATAACTTGGGCTAGGCAGGTCTAAATGACCTGCAATTTTACCAGTAGAAAGCTGAGATATAGACCTAAAACTTTCATGAAGAACACAAACCCAAATTATGCCCTTAACCAAGTCATTTAGCCACCCAAATTTGGTGACCTAAAATTGCTAGAACCCAGAAATTTGCCCAGAAATCTGGGAAAGTCCAATTCGGCAGTAATGATTTAAATGGCTATAACTTGAGCTAAAAAACTCCAAATGGAGTGATTCAAAAAGGAGAATAAATTTAAGACAATAAGGAACAATTTCTATGCAGAAAACTTAGCCAAATTCTAATAGCAACATGACCAATGGAACAATACAAAATAGGACACCAAAACTGAAAATTTACAATTTTTCCTAAAAGACCTAAGTTTTGAGAAAACAACCAAAACCAATAAAATTGGTAACCAAAATGTGGTATGTGAGAATAGTTAGAGTTCCCATACCTTTTAAGCATAAGAAAGTTAATATTTTGACTTGAATAGTATCATAAATAGTAACCTCAACATGAAAATGTTCAAGGATGAAGTTTAAGCTATAGGAATTAATTATTGGAATTGTTGTGAGGCAAAGTTACTGAGTCGCTATAAATTTTGTATTTCAGCTGAAAAAGACCCGAAAGGCCTAGAGGTGACTAAGTCCAAGTTTGTAACACCCTTCCGATAACCACTCCGTACATCCTACTGTTCCGGTGACCGGTGTCAGTCCGGACAGCTAGAATGTCCGGAAAAATATTCAAACTAAAGTCAGGAACCATAATTAACTCAAATATTAACAAGAAAAATTTAGTAAAAATTTTAGAAATAAAATACAATCAAGTTAAGCAGTAGGTGCCCTAGCGATGGGTAACGGAGGAAGTTGCGGTTCTATAACGAGGAGCCCTAGACAGGGAAAAATTATAAAATAATTTTGGGACTCCAAAGAAGGGTAATTGAGGTTCCCTTGGCATTAGAATGCCAAGAAAATACCTAGAAAAATTTTTCAATCAGTCTGACCAATTTTGACCCGTTAAGCCAAACGGAGGGCATTTTGGTCATTTCGCCTTCAGAGGTGAATTTTGGCCGACTTGTCCAGTTAAGTAAATAATTATTATGACTCAAAATATGAATAAATATTGCTAAAAATTAAATTGAAATGTGGTAGAAAAGAAAAGAAAAGAAAAATGAAATAAAAAGCAAATTATGACAAATTATGATGTCATTTAAAAATTTCCTCCAATCACAATAAAATAACCAATTAGTTAACCAATAAAAGAGACTAAAAATGGGCTAAAGGAATTAAAAACCAGCTGCTCTTCTTCTCCTTCTTCTCCACCAAAACGTGAACCCTTTCCTTCCACCCTCCATTGGAGCTCAACCAAGCAAGCTTGATTTCCTACCTTGTCTCACCATAAAATCCTAACCTAGCTTCACTAAAACTTGCCCTAGCACCTTGCTAAAGCCTTTGGAAGCCAAGAAAAGCCAAGAAAGTGAAGGAATTGCTTGGGAAAATTCTGCCCAAACAAGGTTAGTGCATATATACATCTAAAGCTTTTTAAATTCTATGTTAGAGACTTGGAATAAGTAGGAAATTGTAACTAAAATGAATGAAATCTATGTCTATCCATGCCCTAGGTTTCGGCAGCCCTATTGAATAAAAAGGAATGAGTGTTTTGATGGACTTAAAGTGGACTAGAGATCAAGATTAAACCATGTATGCATGTGATTATGGAATGAGATAGTTAATTAAAGCATGTTGTAAAAATTCATATGGAAATTAGGGTTTGGAAAGGTGAAAGTGTGACTTGGCTTAGGAAATTGTTAGGGCACATTGTAATGGTCAATTAGTGACCATTTTAGATGTGTTGACCATAAATGGGACAGAAAAATGAGATTGCAAAGTGAGGATTGCAGGCTGCCTAGGACAGCAGCATAGGGACTGAAAATTCAGTCCCTTTGCACTGCCATAACTTGGGCAGTGGTAGTCCAATTGGTGTTTGGCCAATTGGACATGAAACTAGGCTTATAATGGCACCTTTTTTCTGAAGAAACCATGCCCAAAAGACCAAAGCAAAAGGGTCAAAACTCAGCCACAATCCGGATGCCCTGCACTAAATTCTGCAGAATTTGCCAAATGAACAGTAACTGTTCATTTGGCTATAACTCACTGTAGATTTGGTCAATTGGCCTGAAATTTTTACAGCAACAAGTTAAGACATAGAAAAACAACTTTGATGAAGGAACCTACCCCAAAGTATGGCCAGAACCCATTCAACCAAGTGACTCAAGTTACTGTTCATGCACTGTAGATATGGTAAATTTCTGCAGAATGCATATCCGGACAGCTTGGGTTTTTGAGCCATATCTGGAGCTACAAAACTCCAAATGGAGTGATTCAAAAAAGGAAATTCAACTAGACAAAATAAGGAACAACTTTCATGTTTTACATTTCCTCAAATTCCAACAGTAACAGTGTCCAATGGAATAGTGAAGTTGACTCACTAAAATTGAAAAATCTATTTGTGTTGAGTTACACTTTGGAATGGCAAAAACACTTAATGCCAACAAGTTTTAAACACCAAATGTGGTATGTTGGGAGTGCCAAAGTTGATGTACACATTTTTATTCTAAAAGTCAACATTTTTGTTGACCCATGATGAATAGTAACACCAAAAAAATTGAAATTCACAAATTGACAAATTTAAGAGTTTCAAATGCCCTAGTATACCTAACAAGATTGGTTTGGATAGTTTGGCATGCCAATAGGGTTCAGTTAGCAGTACTGCACATGGAAAAAATGCCATTCTGTGATTTCATGGCTTTTAGCCATTCTGACTTTGTATTGAGACTTGGCCTTGTGCCGGATATTATTTATAGCCTGTTAGGCATTGCATTTGCACCGGAGATACGTATGTGACCGATGGTGTGACGGCCCGAGGTACTAGGTACCTAGTGCCAGTTTACCCGTTATCCAGTCCAGTCATCTAGTGTAGGTTACTTGGGGCAACCAAATGAATAAAAGTAAACAACGTAAATGAAACAATGAATATATCAATACCAAACAAAGAAAGCATACACATTCTATACACATTTATTTTCTTGCTATTTTCTTTTATTATATTATTTCACCACTAAGCATTATTGCTTAGCGCGTTGCTTTTGCCACGCGTAAGTACTGGAGATCCCGATCGTGAGCCCAGTAGACCACAGACTGGGTGAGTCCATCCGCGTGATTCTGCTCGATGTCCGTGTCACCTCGTCACTGCGATTGCATTGGTAGGACACTAGATGTCATTTTGTCATTTTGTAATTAACTTTTTAATTTCTCATATGTATTTGGGATTTATGTAATGTATTTTGAGGTTCATGTAAATAATAAAGATTTATGGTCATGTATGGTATTAATTTGAGTATTTAATGGTTGTTTATATATGAGAACCCTGAGAAAGGGATGTTTTGAGAAATGAAAAGGTTGTTGAGACCTGAAATTGACAAATTATTGAGATATTGATATTGAGTTTTGTTGATAATATTGGAGTTGAGTATGAATGAAATTGTATATTGGAAGTGTTTTTAACAGGTTCCGAAGAACTGTTTTCTCCATTTTTAGCCGGTACTCCGCCGGATTTTCCTTAAAATCTTCGGAACCTCAAATGAATAATACTTTTGATAAATGGTTAAAACAAATCATATTTCATAAATTAACTTCAAAAGCATGACACAAATTAAGTAAGGTATATTAGAGAGTGCCAGTACACCGTGTGGCATTACTTACTCTGGTATACTGTACACGGGTAAGGGGTGCCACAAAGTTTGTGCACAAAAATTTATAAATTATAGTTTTCACAATGAAAGTTGATTTGTTATACATTGTGAATATGTTTTATTCATTATGAATTTCGAGAATGTTGTGTTGCCTATTTTACAATGGAAATTTGAAATGAAAATTATTTATTGATTTGTATGAAATAATTGAACAATATGGTTTTGAATTTGGTTATGGCCTTGGAAATTTTATTTGAGAATTTGTGTGTTGCCTACTTTGAGAATGGAAATTTGACTTTGGAAATTGATTGTGTTTTGCATAAAATTTTTGAATAACTTGATTTAAATTATTTTTATTTCACACTTGGCAAGGCAATAATAATATGTTCCTCCTCCACTTGTGGGGTGAGTTTGATATTTGATCACTTTCCTCCCTCTCTTGCTTCCTAGTCTGAGGGGTGAGTTTGGATGAGTACTCATTAGCCAGCTAGCCACCTCCCTCATTGATTTCGATTAGTGGGGTGAGTTTGCCTTGTTGTGGTGTACAACACGGCATGTTTGGAAATTTTGTGTCATGGCCTAAGTTGTGTTATTGATTGGCAACACTATGATTATTAAATTGTTTGATCAAATTTTTGTTATATTAAGCTTTGAAAATTATGATTTGCTATAACTATGATTTAAAAAAATTGTGAAATGTGATTGTGAAATTTTTGAATTATGAATTATTCATAAATATTTTATATTATGCATTTTGTATTTTATTGTGCACCATTGAGTATTTTTATACTTAGCGATAGCTTTCTTTGCTATCATAGATAGAGAAAAAGACATAGCAGCAGAGTGAGCTGCTAGCACAGTTGAAGAATTTTCGTATGGGTATTTGTTAATACCTTTGTAATTATTTTGATGTAAATGGTTTAGTGTCATATGTATTAAGGTAGATTGAGCAGTTGTACAGTCAATGTATAATAATATGATTTTTGAGATTTTGCGTCTGTAAATTAACTTGTGAATGTAAATTAAATATTTAAAAGGCAATGTGCATGAGTTTATGAAATGTTTTGAGATATCAATTCTTGATTTGAAATTTGGATTTTGAATTGAAGTATTGCTATTGCTGTTGATTTGAAGTTTGGTGGTTGCAAATGGGGTTGAAAATAATTATTTGGAAGTGTTTTTCACAGGTTTTGAAGAACTGTTTTTCCCAAATACAGATGGCACTTTGCCGAAATTTTTATAAAATTTCTGGAAAAATAAAATAGGACAAAAATCTTAACTAGTTTTCAAACTTCAATTAAATATTTTTAATTCCTACCAAATGCTCACCACTTCCAAAATGTAAGAAAATGGTTTTAAAATCCCTTGTAGTATATTTAATGGGTTACCGATAGGCAAAGTACGGTAATTCATTAGATGTACTACGGGATCATTTTACATCTTACTGAGGGGTAGGGTGTGACATGTTTAGTGGTTTCAGAGCAAAGGTTTTAAAATAAATTTTGAACTTTGAATTGGAAATATTTTGTCAGTAAATACAACTGCTCAAATGTTTGATACATATGACATATTTACATCATGAATATGCACTAATAGAGGTCAACCTCCTTGTGTTTGTTGTCAAAGAGTAGAAAATTTATGAAAGCAAAATGAAAGAAGGAGATCATTCCGTAGAACAATCTGTCGAGGCTGAGGCCTAAGGAGAAGCCCCAGCACTCCAGAATGTTAGTGGGTCAACCACTCCAGTTCCTACTCTAGCACCGCACCTTCCTGCTCAGTTTGCACAGCAGATGGCTGCGTTTTTCCAACAAATGGCGGGAAATGTGCCACCTTAAGCTTAGATGCAAACACCTGCAGCACAACCATAGCCCTCGGCTCGACAATATGAAAAAATTAATGAAATTTGGGGCCACTGAGTTTAAGGGTACTATGGATCCACTGGAGGCAGAACAGTGGTTAGAGAGAATGGAACGGGTTTTCAGAAAGCCGCAATGTGTAGAAGAGTTGAAGTATGAATATTCAGCATCACTTCTGCAAGGGAATGCATATGAGTGGTGGAAGACCATCTTCCACAGCCTGGTAGAGCCACCAGTCCTCACATGGGCAGACTTTTTGAGAGAATTTCGGCAAAAGTGGGTCCTCGATACTTATGTAGACATGAAGTTGCAAAATTTTTTAAGTCTAAAGCAAGGGGACAGAACAGTAGCAGAGTATGAGCAGGATTTCTCTCAACTAAGCCACTATGCCGAAAGTTTAGTCACCACCCCCAGAGACCGGTGTAAGAGGTTTGAGGCTGGGTTGAGGCCTAGCTTAAGAATGCAAGTGGTAGGGTTCCGACACCAAAACTTTTCTGAATTAATTTCACAAGTCCTGGAATTAGAAAGGATAGAATCAGAATGGGCAGTGAAAAAGAGTACAAAAGAGAAAGAGAAAACTGAAAAGGTTACTGGCCAAGCTACTAAGAGTGGCTCTAGAAAAAGAAAACATTTTGGAGGATCTAGCTCACACGAATCGGGTAAAGGGTAGATCTTCTAGACAAAAACCACTCCGATCCGATCAGCAAACTCAGTAGACACACAGAAATACACTGCCGGATCGACTTTGTGAGACTTGTGGTAAACCACATAGTGGAGTTTGTTATAGAGCTATAGAAGCATGTTTTAATTGTGGAAGGACTGATCATTTTGTTCAGGATTGTGTAAGTCCACGCCGTTATGGATCATTTACCATGTCAGAAGGATCAGCCCAAGTTTCTACCCCAACAAGTTCACCAGCAGTTGGTAGAGGCAGAGGTAGAGGTAGGGGTAGTATACCTAGATATCAGAGTACTGTAAATCAACCAGGACAAGGTGATGCTCCAGTGAGAGTATACATTATGTGACAGAGGGACGAGGATGAGACTTCTGACATGGTTGCTGGTATTTTCTCAATTCTTAATTAAGATATGTATATGTATAAAAAAATCAATTTTGATATGTTAGTGACTAGTCTTTTAAAAAAAAATAAATTTGGAAGAGTTTGTTAGTGAAAAGTATTTGCTAACACACAAGAATTTGTAAAGTTAATTAGTAAGCCTAATTAGGTAAGGCAAGAGAACCTAAAAGTAAGTTATAGTAATATAACTACCTTAAATGCGAGTAAAGGTATTACTGCTGATAGATGTCAGTGGGTACCATAATCAAAATAAGTTTAAGATATTAGTGGATTTGAAAGAAATAAGATAAAAGGAAGTTTGATCTATTGGGATGTATCGTAGTAACTATACAATATTCTTGATGTTTATGCTGTAAGCTACAGATTACAGTACTGACTTGGGATTTATTATGTAGAGCTACGTACTACCCAATAGTATATAAAAATAAAAATAGTTGCAAACGGCATCTGTTTTGGTATAGCTATGATAAGTTAAAGTTTTCTTATTGGAAAGGAGTTTGAAAGTCCTAACTTGGGGCTTAAAACTCTAAAGTTAGAATATTGAAAGGTTATAGTTCAGTACAAAAGAAAGTAATGACTACACATCAGTGCAAAATAAGCTATAGAATATCAATAGATAAAAAAAAATTATGGAAGTAAAAATTAGAATAGTTGGTGCAAATGTAATAAAGAAACGTTATTAATATTAGTTAAAGTGTTGACTAGAATGGTCTTAGGACCAAATCAAAGTAATGTTGAAGTATAGCGGAGTTATTAAGGATGATAAGAAGTGCTAAATTAGGACCCGATAGCAAGTTAAGGAAGAGGAGAAGATTGAAGAATAAAATAATTAAAGTTAAGTTGTGAAATGAAAAAAAGGAGAAATAAATAGAACAGTAAGAAATAAGAAAAACACTAGATGAGGAATTGCCACCAAGGCAGACAACCTACTTAAGACGCGTAACGATATCCTGAACTATTTTATCAAGAAGGAAATAAGTTAAACAAAAGCAAATAAGATAGTGCAAAATAGCACATGGGCCTTGGTCATAAATGGAGATGGTAAGATAATGGTTATGGACCTATGACCAAGAAAGAGATAAGCAGTTCATATATGACTAGCAGTGTCATTTAAAAAAAAAAAAGAGACTACAAAGGAAAATAATTGCTAAAACAACAGCAAGAAAAGACTAAAATATTCTAAACTAAACTAAAGGTTGCATCAAATGATCAAGAAATTTGATAAGAAAAGAGTAAAATTGAGTTCTCACCCATTGGATCGTACGAGATCCTAGAAAGAGTGGATTCACTAGTACATAGATTTGCTTACCTCAAAAATTGAAATGAATTTGAATCTAGCTTATGAAAGAAGCTTATAAGAAACTTGGCACATGAGGTAAGCAATTGATGAGTAAATAGTATTGGTTAAAGTGCTACAGATCATTATTTCGATTATGAAGCTACGTAGAAATGTGAGAAAAATATGAGAAAACAACATGTATGACTATTTAAGGATAGATAGTGGACACAATTTCGAGGATGAAATTTCTTTTAGGGGGGAGGGGGGGGGGGAATTGTAACACCCCTATTGGCATAGCCTGGTATATTTACTATTTTGGTGACCGGTGTCAGTCCGGACAAGTAAGAGAAGTAGAACCACGTCTAAGACACCTAGGGAAGCCCTGAGCACAAATAATTAGTAATTGTCAATTGGTTAAGTATAAATAAGAAAAATAGAACACAAGAAGTTAAATGAGCCGAGAGTCACAGAGATGGGTGACCTTCTCGGGAAGGACTACGAGGTTAATTTAAACTCAAATTTCGAACCGTAAAATGTGACGCTGCGGTCCTTAGGACTATTGCGAACATAGTGGAAAAGAGAAAATCACAAAAAAGAATTGTTAAGCCAGTCAAATAATTAGGTTAAGGATCCAGAAGAAATATTGAATTATTAGCAAACCGGATCGAACCAGCAAGGGGCAATTTGGTAAATTGACTCCTAGAGCTGACTCCTGACCTAACTGTCAAATAAAGTTGAAGAAAAGAAAATTTCGAGATAAAAAATTAAATTAAAGAACTAATGGAAAAAAAAATAAATAGAAAAAAGAAAAAGAAAAAGAGAAAGTGAAAAGTGATGACATCATGCATGACATCATGCATGATGTAATAAACATTATAATTAAAAAATTAATTTTGGATAATTGTGGTTTTCCTAAAGGTTAAAAACATAAAAGAAAAAGAAAAAAAATTTAAAAATAAAATGCTTTATGACATCATGTATGATCACATAAATAATTTTCCATTTAATTACCATTTTGACCAAGTCAATTTGATGATAAATAAACATAAAAACAAATTAAAAAAAAAATTTGGGTCTTCTTTTTTTTGTGTTGCCGTCCTTCACCTCTCTCTCATCTCTCTCTTTGTTTTCTTCTCCACCATGAAAACTTCCTTCAAGCTTTCTTAAACACTTATTCTAGCCATAAATTCCATGGTTCCCTTAATAAAACCTTGCTAACTCAAGAAGAAAAGAAGATTGAGGAAGAAAGAAAAAAGAAAGGAAGAGGTATGAAGGGAAAGAAAATTTCTGCATAAGGTTAGTAAGCAAACTTGACATTTTTAGTTTAATCAATGTATTTATAGCATAAAGAACTTAGAAATATGATTAAAATGAAATAAAAACAAGTGTGGAGGACTAGAAGTAAATTTTTGCCAGCTAGGGTTTGTGATGATAATGTATGAATTTGATTGAATTAATAGTGTAGGTAAGCTTGTATGAGTGTGGAAGTGATGTTGGTATGCTTTGATTTAGTGAAATATAACAATTAGTGTAGTTAGGGTTTTGGCACCTAGGGTTTGGAAGACAAAAATTTGAAGAAGTGGTCAAATGGTGTGATTGACCTTGTTTGAGATGAAAAATGGTCATTTGTGACTAATTGATGTATGTTGGAAGTGTTAGAATTAGGTTTAGATTCGGATTGGATGTGGGCAGTATGCAGACAGCATGACCAAGGTCCCTATCAAGGAACAAAACTAAAACTTTATCAACCCAATTAGTGTGAGGCCAATTGAGAATGAAACTAGACACAAAACGGCACATTTTTCATTTAGGAATCATGCCCAAAAAGTGACCATAACTTAGTGAACAAATTGACCAAATCCGGACTTAGGTATTCTGCCCTGTACAAAAATGACCAAATGAACAGTGTTTGTTCATTTAGCCATAACTTGGGCTAGGCAGGTCTAAATGACCTGAAATTTTACCAGTAGAAAGCTGAGATATAGACCTAAAACTTTTATGAAGAACACAAACCCAAATTATGCCCTTAATCAAGTCATTTATCCACCCAAAGTTAGTGACCTAAAATTGCTAGAACCCAGAAATTTGCCCAGAAATCTGGATAAGTCCAATTCAGCAGCAATGATTCAAATAGCTATAACTTGAGTTACAAAACTCCAAATGGAGTGATTCAAAAAGGAGAATAAAGTTAAGACAATAAGGAACAATTTCTATGAAGAAAACTTAGCCAAATTCTAACAGCAACATGACCAATGGAACAGTACAAAATAGGACACTAAAACTGAAAATTTGTAATTTTGCCTAAAAGATCTAAGTTTTGAGAAAACAACCAAAACCAATAAAATTGGTGACAAAAATGTGGTATGTGAGAATAGTTAGAGTTGCCATACCTTTTAAGCATAAGAAAGTCAATATTTGGACTTGAATAGTACCATAAATGATAACCTCAATATGAAAATGTTCAAGGATGAAGTTTAAGCTATAGGAATTAATTATTGGAATTGTTGTGAGGCAAAGTTACTGAGACGCTATAAAATTTGTGTTTCAGCTGAAAAAGACCCAAAAGGCCTAAAGGCGACTAAGTCCAAGTTTGTGCACAAAAATTTATAAATTATAGTTTTCACAATGAAAATTGATTTGTTATACATTGTGAATATGTTTTTTTCATTATGAATTTCGAGAATGTTTTGTTGCCTATTTTACAATGGAAATTTGAAATGAACATTATTTATTGATTTGTATGAAATAATTGAAAAATATGGTTTTGAATTTGGTTATGGCCTTGGAAATTTTATTTGAGAATTTGTGTGTTGCCTACTTTGGGAATGGAAATTTGACTTTGGAAATCAATTGTGTTTTGCATAAAATATTTGAATAACTTGATTTAAATTGTTTTTAATTCACACTTGGCATGGCAATAATGATATGTTCCTCCTCCACTTGTGGGGTGAGTTTGATATTTGATCACTTTCCTCCCTCTCTGGCTTCCTAGTCTGAAGGGTGAGTTTGGATGAGTACTCATTAGCTAGCTAGCCACCTCTCTCATTGATTTCGATTAGTGGGGTGAGTTTGCGTTGTTGTGGTGTACAACACGGCATGTTTGGAAATTTTGTGTCATGGCCTAAGTTGTGTTATTGATTGGCAACACTATGACTATTAAATTGTTTGATCAAATTTTTGTTATATTAAGCTTTGAAAATTATGATTTGCTATAACTATGATTTAAAAAAATTATGCAATGTGATTGTGAGATTTTTGAATTATGAATTATTCATAAATGTTTTATATTATGCATTTTGTATTTTATTGTGCACCATTGAGTATTTTTATACTCATCGATAGCTTTCTTTGCTGTCGCAGATAGAGAAAAAGACATAGCAGCAGAGTGAGCTGCTAGCACAATTGAAGAATTTTTATATGGGTATTTGTTAATACCTTTGTAATTATTTTGATGTAAATGGTTTAGTGTCATATGTATTAAGGTAGATTGAGCAGTTGTACAGTCAATGTATAATAATATGATTTTTGAGATTTTGCGTCTGTAAATTAACTTATGAATGTAAATTAAATATTTAAAAGGCAATGTGATTGAGTTTATGAAATGTTTTGAGATATCAATTCTTGATTTGAAATTTGGATTTTGAATTGAAGTATTGCTATTGCTATTGATTTGATGTTTGGTGGTTGGAAATGGGGTTGAAAATAATTATTTGGAAGTGTTTTTCACAGGTTTTGAAGAACTATTTTTCCCAAATACAGATGACACTCTGCCGAAATTTTTATAAATTTGTAGAAAAATAAAATAGGACAAAAATCTTAAGTTTTCAAACTTCAATTAAATGTTTTTAATTCCTACCAAAATTCTCACCACTTCCAAAATGTAAGAAAATGGTTTTAAAATCTCTTGTAGTATATTTAATGGGTTACCAGTAGGCGAAGTACGGTAATTCATTAGATGTACTACGGGATCATGTTACATCTTACTGAGGGGTAGGGCGTGACATATCCCTACAGTGAGAGACTTCCCAGATGTATTTCCTGAAGAATTGCCTAGTTTACCACTGGAAAGGGAAGTCGAATTTGCTATTGAGGTAATGCAGGGTACAACACCAATTTCTATTGCTCCATATAGGATGGCACCCTCTGAATTAAGGGAGTTGAAAATTTAGTTACAAGAGTTGCTTGATAAGGGGTTCATACTCCCCAGTGTGTCACCATGGGGAACTCCGGTGCTGTTTGTGAAGAAGAAGGATGGAACCTTGAGATTATGTATTGATTATTGGCAGTTGAACAAAGTAACTATGAAGAATAAATATCCGTTGCCCAGAATTGATGATCTGTTTGATCAGTTAAAGGGAGCCGGTCTATTTTCAAAAATTGATCTTAGATTAGGGTATCATCAGTTAAGGGTAAAGGATGCAGATGTGTCAAAAACTGTATTCAGAACCCGGTATGGGCATTATGAATTTCTGTGAAGGAACGGAAGCGTGAAAAACACAAGATTATACCATTGAATTCAAAAATTTTCACCTAGGGTCACATGCACCATGCAAGATTTATTTTTATCAATTTGATTTCAATGATAAACAACATATTAAAACTCTTTTAATATGTTTTTTGGATCTGTATTTGCCATTTAAGATTTTAAAATTAATCAGATTAATTTTAGAACCCTAGATTAAATCAAGAACGATTACACTAACCTCTTGATGTCTGCAGTGTCTGCGCCTTTGAGATTCGTCTTGAGGACACGGATGTTGTCCCTCTAGCTTGTCCACACCAAGAACACCTATGGCAGCCCTTGAACAGCTTCTAAAGCCTTTTCTATTAATTAGAAATTCAAGTTATTCCTTTTAAGAGATTAGAGATGTAAACAGGACACTAGAAACAATTTCTAGCGTTCTTAATTCAAGAGATTGATGGCTAATCTCTTTGAATTGATGAGAGATGAAGAGAAATAGCTGGAGAGGCTCAAAGTGGCGTGACAATTGAGAGGAGAGGCTGCTGGTTATGTTTTCTTTTCATAACCACACTTAAATAGCTAGGTTAACACATTAAACCCTAGCCACATGTCACCTTTTGATTAGCTCTAGGTTTAAGTGACCCAATCACCTTGTGCCAAGTGTCAAACCTCTATTTAATCTTGATTTTAATCATCTTACATGATTAAAAACATTTTGCAAGCTTATGTGTTATGCCATGTGTCACCATCTCATGGTGCCACGTGTCACAATCGTGAAATGACCAAAATGCCCTGTGTCTTAATTTTGAGTTCTTAACCCAAAATAATTATTTTCTTCTTCTAATTAATTTATATCAAATATAAATTAATTAATTAATCTCTATTAATTAATTTCATCAATTAAATTCATATTTAAACACTTTAAATATAAATTTAATTTATACTACACATCCAATAATCTAGATTTGGTTTCAAGTCATGCTAGGGACTTTGCAATTTAATTGCAAACCAAATCTATTTAATTAATCAATTAAACTCTTTAATTAATTAATTAAATCATATTTAAATAGGGGATAACTTGTGTATGTGTGTGACTTACTAGGCTCATCACTAATTGGCAATGAGACATGATATCAACTCTTAATATCATCGAACTCTTTCTTACCATAAATGATTTCTCTAAATCATTTTATGAACCTCATAGAACATGGTTAACACCTAGCATAGCATTACATGGCAACCCAATTAGTAATAAGGTTTACCTTAAATGAACCTATAATCATATGTTACCATGCACTAGAATCTCTCTACAAAAATCCCAACTCAAGCCGGAGTCATGGTTTATGTCAAACTCCATTTGCTATGAATATTATGTTCTCTTTTAATTCCAGTTCTTGATTAAAAGATTTTTCTCATCGAAACTCTTTTCGAATAAATCTATCTGTCTGCCAGAACTTAAAACATCAAGAACAATTAAATGAACATAGGATTTTAACTCTATTTACTTAGAGGAACAGATTCCTTCTTGATCAACACCTACCTCCATATATAACTAGCAGGAGCCAACACATGCCCATATACCCATACATAGTACAAGTATGAAAGCGATATCAAACTCAAACTACCTATATACAAGATAACTGCTATCTCAGTCTAAAGATTATATGCATCGATATGATTTATGACAAAACATTGACAAGAGTAAACTCCATGTGCTTGTCATAAGTGTCACCGGGTTCGCCTACTTATCATTTATAAGTGCCTATCATGTTTGTTATATGGCATGAGACTCACCATTCCATCTTATTTATATCTCATATAAATAACTTGGGAACAAACATGAATACAATCTTTCTGGATAAGTCATGTTTTTATTATGAAGTATCCTCGATTGTGAACCTATTTATGATACTTTGTGCTAGAAATATTGTCACTCATATTCTTAACAACTTAAGAATAATATTTCTAACAAAATATCAATGGACCTTTTCTATTACACATAAATATATTATGTAAACGGAAAAGTGGAAATGCCTTTTATTATTAAAAATATGTACAAGATACATACTAAATGATATGCTCTAGGGCATACTACTAACAATCTCCCACTAGCACTAGAGCCATTCATTACAATATCTTAGACCTATCTTCTCAAGATGCCGGTCTAACTGAGTCTGTGACATAGGCTTAGTGAATGGATCAGCTGGATTTTTCAGCTGATGTTATTTTTCTGCATGGCTATATCGCCTTGCCCAACTATATCTCTGATAATGTGGTAGTGCCTTTCTATGTGTTTGGATTTTGGGTGAGACCTTAGTTCCTTAGCTTGTATGACTGCTCCATTATTGTCACAGTGTAGTGGAACTGCTGACTCAATGGAAGGAACTACTGTAAGTTCTGTCACGAACTTCTTTATCCAAACAGCTTCTTTTGCGATCTCGATGCAAAGAATATACTCACCTCGGTTGTGGAATCTGCAGTCGTGCTCTGTTGGAACTCTTCCAACTGACTGCACCTCCATTACAAATGAACACATATCCAGAGGTAGACTTTCTATCATCGATATCTGATTGGAAATCAGAATCAGTATAACCATCCAATTGCAAGTCTCCACCTCCATAAATCAAGAATAAATCCTTAGTTCTTCTCAAGTACTTAAGGATATTCTTGTGACTATCGATGTTCCAAACTGGATTGGATTGATACCGCTAGTCAAACTAACAAAGATATGCGATATCCGCCTAGTACACAACATTGCATATATTAAACTTCCAATAGCCAAGCATATGGAATCCTGGCCATCTTATCTCTTTCTTGGTGTCTTTGGAGACATCTCTTTAGAAAGGTGGATACCATGTCTCAGGTAACAATCCTCTCTTGGAATCAAGCATGTTAAACCTCTTTAACACCTTTTCCAAGTATAGACTTTGGGATAAACCAATTATTCTTTCGCTCTATCTCTATAGATGCGAATCCCAAGAATATAGGTTGCCTCCCTAAGTCTTTCATGGAGAATGTATTTGACAACCATATCTTTATAGTCATCAACATACTGTATCATTACCCATCAACAAGATGTCATCCACATATAAAACAAGGAAAGTGATAGCACTGTCACTAACCTTCTTATATACACATGGCTCATCCTCATTTTTGATAAAACCAAAAGATTTAATGGCTTCATCAAAATGGATGTTCCAACTCCTCGAAGCTTGTTTCAACCCATAAATGGATCGCTTTAGCTTGCATACCTTGGAACCATCTTGGGATTCAAATCCCTAGGTTGTTCCATGAAAATGTTTTTTCAATGTATCCATTGAGAAAGGCTGTTTGACATCCATCCGCCAAATCTCATAATCATAGTATGCAGCTATTGCTAATAAAATCCTAATTGATTTAAGCATGGCAACAAAGCAGAAAGTCTCCTCATAGTCTATTCCTTGCCTTTGGCAAAACCCTTTCGCTACTAGCCTTGCCTTATAGGTCTCTACCTTTCCATCGTAACCAATTTTCTTCTTGAAAACCCATTTGTTCCCTATAGGTACAATACCTTGGTGGGTCAACAAGATCCCAAACTTGATTCTTATACATGGAATCAATCTCGGATTTCATAGCATCAATCCATTTTGAAGAGTCTATATCTGATATAGCTTCTTCATAGGTAAGTGGATCATCTCCATGATCTACTTCTTCATGAGTAGACAACTCTTGTTCTTCTTCATGAAGAAAACCATATCTCACTGGTGGGTGAGATACCCTGGTTGTTCTACGAGGACCAGCTGTAGATGTTTCATCAATGGGTATAGGTTGACTAGATGGATCTATATCCATCTGATATGTTGGTTGGTCAGAATTCTCCAATTCTAACTCTATTTGCCTTCCTTTGCCTCCTTCTTGAACAAACTGTTGTTCAAGAAATGTGGCATCTCTACTTATCACAACCTTTTGTGAAGTAGGCAAATAAAAATAATATCCAAAACTATCTTTTGGATATCCGACAAATCGACCTTTTTCTGATCTAGTTTCCAATTTATCAGTGTTCAGTTTTTTGATATAAGCTGGACAACCCCAAATCTTAACATGCTTAAGACTTGGTTTTCTTCCATGCCATATCTCATAAGGTGTGGAAGAAACTGATTTTGATGGAATCCTATTCAGAATATATAAAGCTGATTCTAATGCAAATCCCCAAAAGGAGATTAGCATATCAGTATAGCTCATCATACTACGTACCATATCCAATAGGGTACGATTTCTCCTTTCAGATACACCATTCAACCGTATGCACTGAGGAGTCAGCTGAGAAACAATGCCATGCTCTCTCAAGTATTCATCAAATTCAGTACTCAAATATTCACCTCTACGATCTGATCGAAGAGCTTTAATACTCTTTCCTGTTTGATTTTCTACTTCAGATTTAAATTCTTTGAACTTTTCAAAGGATTCATGTTTGTATTTCATCAAATACAAATGCCCAAATCTTGATTTATCATCAGTAAAGGTAATAAAATAATGAAAGCCCCCTCTAGCCATTTCTTTAAACGGACCACATACATCACTATGTATTAGTTCCAAAATATTTTTAGCTCTTAGCCCTTGTCCAACAAAGGGTGATCTAGTCATTTTGCCTTGAAGGCAAGATTCACAAGTTGGAGTAGGCTCAGAGCCCAATGAGGATAGAATCCCCATTTTCTCCAATTTTGCAATCCTATCTTCTGCAACATGACATAACCTTAAGTGCCAAATATATTTTGAACTTGAGTTGGTTTTCACCATGGCATTACATTCATTTAAATTGCTATATTCTGGCCAGTGGAAACACTTTCTTATTGGCAATGGAAACACTTTCCTGTTGGTAATGGAAACACTTTCCTGTTGGCAGTGGAGACACTTTCCTTTGCCTTTATCAGCTTTAGTCTTCCTTTTCTGTTTAGCTATTTTCTTGGAAGGACCAGGAATCTGAGGTTTCTTTTTCTTATTGCCCTTCTTCTTGTTGGACTTTCCAGCAGAAGAAGATGCAACCAAAGCTACCTCTTTTCCTTTATTTCCTGGCATATTCTTTTGGGCAATAAGCAGCATGTTGAGTAATTCAGCTAAGGTGCATTCCTGTTTAGTCATATGGAAATTTGTCACAAAATTCCCAAAAGACTCAGGAAGGGACTGAAGGATCAAATCCGTTTGTAGTTGGAAATCCATGTTGAAGTCAAGATGTTCCAACTGCTCAATCATCCGAATCATCTTGTGGACATGATCCCCAACATTCTGTCCCTCAGACATCCTCATACGGAATAGCTGTCTAGATATCTCATACCTAGCATTCCTGCTGTGCTCACCATACAACTCTTGTAGGTGAAGGAGGATCTCACTTGCACTCTGTAAGTTTTCATGCTGCTTCTGTAACTCATTACTCATAGAAGCAAGCATGTAACACTTAGCTCTCATATCATGCTCCTTCCACTTGTCCAAAGTTTCATGTTCCTCTTGTGTGGCCTCTGGAGGTAAGGGACCAGGAACATTTGAATCTAGAACATATCCTATATGTTCAAGGTTCAGGACAAGTTTCAAATTTCTTAGCCAATCGCATGATTAGGTCTGTCACAACCTTTTGTGATCAAGTATGCTTGCAAGGATATTAGATGGTGGTGGTTGTTTTGTGCTCATTTTTATCGTAAAAATTAATCGCAGAAAATAACTAGATTAATTAGTAAATGTATCATGTAATTAACCAAAATGATTATGGTCTTTTAATCAAATTGGTCCTCCCACTAACTTAGCGAATCCTACACTTCCAAAGTAGAAAACGAAAATCCTAGTTGGATGGATTTCTAGTGGGTGATTGAATTCTTATAATTCTATTGATCATCCTCAGGTACATCCATTATTGGAATTACAATAAACTATAAGTGAGCAACTCCTTGCCCATCACATCTCATGTGAGGTTCAATCCTTTTGCTAGCCCCTAATGCTCAAAATCTCAGGTACATCCATTATTGACTTATCTTGCATTAGTTAAGTTGATCCCATTGAGCCAGTAATTATGCAAATAATTTTAATGTCCTCAGGTACATCCAATATTGGCCACCAAACCATTTACATATTTACAACATCTCATGCTTAACAATTATTCTTAAGAAAATCTCTTAAATTAATTGCATCTCATGCAACTATTTAAAATTTCTTAAAATAATTGCCCCAATGGAGGGCTTATGTTATAATTACTTTAATTATAGCATTTCCAACTTAATTATTTGTTTGGAAGATTTTATAGCCATCCTAATTACTATTAAGGTCTCACTTTGCACATTATCCATTTAGCATGCATATATCATATAATTGCATACATTCCCATACATCTCATGCATTCATGGATAAATACATGCCCAAAATATTATTACAAACTTAATAATACATGCCCAAAATAAATTAAAATAAATTAATTAATTTACAATCCCAAAGAAACATAAAAGAAATAAATCCAATCACATTGGTCTTTTATAGTCCATGATCATCCATCATGCATATCACTATTTAACAATTAAATAAAACATACATACTTAAATTAAATTGAATATCTCATATTCAACTTAAAAATCCAGATTTGAATATGATTCAAATAAATTTAAAAATTCAGATTTGAATCTCATTCAAACAAATTTAAAAATTCAGATTTGAATCACATTCAAACAACTTCAAAAATTCAGATTTGAATCACATTCAAACATTTTTTAAAAAATCAGATTTGAATCACATTCAAATATTTTTTAAAAAATCAGATCTGAATCTTATTGAATCAATTTTAAAAAATCAGATTTAAATATGATTCAAACAACTTTAAAAATTCAGATTTGAATCACATTCAAACAACTTTTAAAATTCAGATTTGAATCACATTCAAACAATTTTTAAAATTCTGATTTGAATTATAATTTAATTGTGTGATTAAAACAACTAATTAAACACTTTAATTAGTCAAAGAATAGGCCTTAGATCATACAACAATTGCAGAATTAAAAGCTAAACCTTGAACCACCCAAGGAACCATTGTTGCCGCCACCAATGGTGGCTTCACCATGTGTGCCGCCACACCTCTTGATCCAACCAGCAATGAATCTCTTGGTCTCATGATCAAACACACAATTAAATTATACAATCAACAATCTAAATGGCAAATATAGTGGCTCTGATACCAATTGAAGGAACGGAAGAGTGAAAAACACAAGATTATACCATTGAATTCAAAAATTTTCACCTAGGGTCACATGCACCATGCAAGATTTATTTTTATCAATTTGATTTCAATGATAAACAACATATTAAAACTCTTTTAATATGTTTTTGGATCTGTATTTGCCATTTAAGATTTTAAAATTAATCAGATTAATTTTAGAACCCTAGATTAAATCAAGAACGATTACACTAACCTCTTGATGTGCTGCAGCGTGTCTGCGCCTTTGAGATTCGTCTTGAGACACGGATGTTGTCCTCTAGCTTGTCCACACCAAGAACACCTATGGCAGCCCTTGAACAGCTTCTAAAGCCTTTTCTATTAATTAGAAATTCAAGTTCTGCCTTTTAAGAGATTAGAGATGTAAACAGGACACTAGAAACAATTTCTAGCGTTCTTAATTCAAGAGATTGATGGCTAATCTCTTTGAATTGATGAGAGATGAAGAGAAATAGCTGGAGAGGCTCAAAGTGGCGTGACAATTGAGAGGAGAGGCTGCTGGTTATGTTTTCTTTTCATAACCACACTTAAATAGCTAGGTTAACACATTAAACTCTAGCCACATGTCACCTTTTGATTAGCTCTAGGTTTAAGTGACCCAATCACATTGTGCCAAGTGTCAAACCTATATTTAATCTTGATTTTAATCATCTTACATGATTAAAAAACATTTTGCAAGCTTATGTGTTATGCCATGTGTCACCATCTCATGGTGCCACGTGTCACACTTTGAAATGACCAAAATGCCCCTGTGTCTTAATTTTGAGTTCTTAACCCAAAATAATTATTTTCTTCTTCTAATTAATTTATATCAAATATAAATTAATTAATTAATCTCTATTAATTAATTTCTCATCAATTAAATTCATATTTAAACACTTTAAATATAAATTTATACTACACATCCAATAATCTAGATTTGGTTTCAAGTCATGCTAGGGACTTTGCAATTTAATTGCAAACCAAATCTATTTAATTAATCAATTAAACTCTTTAATTAATTAATTAAATCATATTTAAATAGGTGATAACTTGTGTATGTGTGTGACTTACTAGGCTCATCACTAATTGGCAATGAGACATGATATCAACTCTTAATATCATCAGAACTCTTTCTTACCATAAATGATTTCTCTAAATCATTTTATGAACCTCATAGACCATGGTTAACACCTAGCATAGCATGCCATGGCCACCCAATTAGTAATAAGGTTTACCTTAAATAAACCTATAATCATATGTTACCATGCACTAGAATCTCTCTGTTACAAAATCCCAACTCAAGCTGGAGTCATGGTTTATGTCAAACTCCATTTGCTATGAATATTATGTTCTCTTTTAATTCCAGTTCTTGATTAAAAGATTTTTCTCATCAGAAACTCTTTTCTGAATAAATCTATCTGTCCTGGCCAGGAACTTAAAACATCAAGAACAATTAAATGAACATAGGATTTTAACTCTATTTACTTAGAGGAACAGATTCCTTCTTGATCAACACCTACCTCCATATATAACTAGCAGGAGCCAACACATGCCCATATACCCATACATAGTACAAGTATGAAAGCAGAATCAAACTCAAACTACCTATATACAAGATAACTGTGCTATCTCAGGTCTAAAGATTATATGCACTGATATGATTTATGACAAAACATTGACAAGAGTAAACTCCATGTGCTTGTCATAAGTGTCACTGGTTCGGCCTACTTATCATTTATAAGTGCCTATCATGTTTGTTATATGGCATGAGACTCACCATTCCATCTTATTTATATCTCATATAAATAACTTGGGAACAAACATGAATACAATCTTTCTGGATAAGTCATGTCCTTATTATGAAGTATCCTCGATTGTGAACCTATTTATGATACTTTGTGCTAGAAATATTGTCACTCATATTCTTAACAACTTAAGAATAATATTTCTAACAAAATATCAATGGACCTTTTCTATTACACATAAATATATTATGTAAACGGAAAAGTGGAAATGCCTTTTATTATTAAAAATATGTACAAGATACATACTAAATGATATGCTCTAGGGCATACTACTAACATTCTGGTGATGCTGTTTGGGTTAACAAATGCACCAGCAGCATTTATGGACCTTATGAACTGTATCTTCCATCCATATTTAGATCGATTTGTAGTGGTCTTTATTGATGATATTCTGGTGTATTCCAAGACCAGGGAAGAACATGATGAACATTTGAGGATTGTTCTGCAAACCCTGCGAGAAAAGAAGTTGTATGCTAAGCTGTCCAAGTGTGACTTCTGGATGAGTGAAATCTCTTTCCTTGGACACATAGTATCAGCAGAGGGATTAGAGTGGATCCCAAAAACATAGAAGCAGTGATGGAATGGAAGCCTTCCAGAAATACAACTAAGGTCAGAAGTTTCTTGGGGTTAGCTAGGTATTACAGAAGATTTGTGAAGGGGTTCTCTCTTATAGCTACTCCAATGACCAAGTTGTTGCACAAGAATGAGAAATTTGGCTGGAACGATAAGTGCCAAGCAAGTTTTGATAGGCTGAAGGCTATGTTGATAGAATCACCAATGTTAACATAGCCAGTGTCGGGAAAAGACTTTGTAGTCTACAGTGATGCCTCGCATAATGGGTTAGGGTGTGTATTGATGCAAGAGGGGAAAGTGGTTGCCTATGCTTCAAGGCAGTTAAGGCCACATGAACAAAACTACCCTACTCATGACCTGGAGTTAGCAGCAATTATCTTCGCATTGAAGATATGGAGGCATTATTTTATGGTGAAAAGTGTTACATCTATACAGACCATAAGAGTCTAAAATATTTGCCAACCCAGAAGGAGTTCAATCCTAGACAGAGGCAATGGATTAAGTTCCTAAAGGACTATGATTGTGTGATAGATTATCATCCTGGGAAGGTAAATGTAGTTGCTGATGCCTTGAGTAGGAAGTCTATCACAGCATTAAGATCACTAAATGCCTGTCTGTCCTTAGCTCAAGATGGAGCTATTTTGGCTGAGTTACAAGTGAGGCCAAACCTGCTACAGCAAATACAAGATGGGCAGAAGGCAGATGAAAAATTAATGGCTATTATGGGTAAAATTCCAGAGGGAAAGGAAACTGATTATAAGGTGAAAGCAGATGGGTGTCTGTACTATAGAGGAAGAGTGTGTGTACCAGATGATGGGGAACTGAAGACTAGTATTCTGAAAGAAGCACACACTAGTGTTTATGCTATGCACCCGGGAAGCACAAAAATGTATAATGATTTGAAGCCTCATTATTGGTGGCCTGGTATAAAGAAGGATATAGCTAACTATCTTACTAAGTGCTTGACCTGTCAGCAAGTTAAAGCAGAACATCAAGTTCCATCAGGATTGCTACAGCTTATAAGCATACCTGAATGGAAATGGGACCGGGTCACTATGGATTTTGTTAGTGGTCTACCTCTCACCCAGAAGAAGCATGATGTAGTATGGGTGATAGTGGATAGATTGACGAAGCTAACAGAATTGTATACCAGTGAGATAGTTAGACTGTATGATATCCCACTTTCCATCATATTTGATCGAGACCCTAGGTTTACATCAAGATTTTGGAAAAAGTTGTAAGAAGCCTTGGGCACATAAGTCCGCTTTAGCACGGCTTTTCATCCTCAGACGAATGGACAGTCGGAATGAGTAATCCAGGTAAACCTAAAAAAAACTAATTGAATTTTCACAATTAATAAATTGAAATGATAGTAACAATGTGAATTATGTGATAGATCCTAGAGGATATGTCAAGGAGTTGTGTCATTGAGTTTGAGGAGAGTTAGGATAGATACCTCCCATTGGCAGAATTTGTATATAATAATAGCTACCAAGCTAGCATTCAAATAGCCCCGTATGAAGCACTGTATGGGAGGAAGTGTAGAACCCCCGTATGTTGGACTGAATTGGGCGAAGATAAGCTGGTAGGACCAGACCTGGTGAAACAGACTGAGGAGAAAGTGAAGATAATCAAAGCTAATTTGAAGGTTGCCTCAGATAGACAAAAATCTTATGCCGACTTAAAGAGAAAAGAGATAGAGCATGCAGTTAGCGACAAAGTGTTTCTCAAAGTCTCACCGTGGAAGAAAGTACTGAGGTTTGGAAGAAAGGGTAAGTTAAACCCTAGATTCATTGGCCCATATGAAGTCATTGAATGTGTGGGACCAGTGGCCTATCAGCTAGCTTTACCACTAGAACTGGATAAGATCCATAATGTATTCCATGTTTCTATGCTAAGAAGATATCGCTCAGACCCTTCACATGTCATCTCCATGGAAGAGATTGAAATCCAACCGGACTTGACATATGCAGAAGAACCCATACGGATCCTAGCCCAGGAAGTGAAGGAACTGAGAAATAAACAAATCCCACTGGTGAAAGTACTTTGGAGGCACCATAATACCGAGGAGGCAACTTAGGAAAGTGAAGAGTAGATGAGGCAATAGTTCCCTCAACTGTTTGCATCAGGTAAATTTCGAGGACAAAATTTTTATTAGAGGGGAAGAGTTGTAACATCCTCACTTTAGGTAGTTCGTACAATCTACTGTTCAGGTGACCAATGTCGGTCTGAGTAGCTAGAATGTTTGAAATTATAAATAGACTAGAGTGAGGAGTTATAAATAAACCAAATAATGCTCATAAAAATCAAGGAAAATTTTTAGGAACGAAATACACTAAAGTTAAACAAGTCGAAACCCCAGTGATGAGTAACCCGAAGGGGAAGTGATGGTGAAGGCCGTTACAACCCTAAACCCGGGGAAAACTTCATAAAATAATTTTTGGGACCTCAGGGAAGGATTATTGTAGTTCCCATGACAATAGAATGTTAAGAAAACACAAGGAAAATTTAATCA
This sequence comes from Hevea brasiliensis, assembly GCF_030052815.1. Lineage (NCBI taxonomy): Eukaryota > Viridiplantae > Streptophyta > Magnoliopsida > Malpighiales > Euphorbiaceae > Hevea > Hevea brasiliensis. Next base: position 55,063,115 of record NC_079500.1, on the reverse strand, counting down.
ATCGGTACACACAATTTTGGCTCGTTAAGCCAAACGGAGGGCATTTTGATCATTTCGTCTTCAGAAATGATTTTTGACTAACTTGTCCATTTATGTAAGTGAATTATATGACATAAAATATGAACAAATATTGATAAAAATTATTTAAAAATGAATAGGAAAGGAAAGGAAAGAAAAAGAAAGTAAATTGGATTTATTACCTAATGCTTATGTAAGCATGAGGTAATTAATTCCTTTGGCCAATCAAATTAATGAAACACAATTAAAATACATAAAAGGGGCAAAAAAGAAGTAAAAAAAAAATCTGAAACAAACACCAGCCATCTTCCTTCCATACCAGCCGCACCATATCCCTTCCTTACCTCCATTTTTGGTTTATCAAAGCTTCATTTCCTTAGCCTTCTCTCAATAAAAACTCTAAGTGTCAATACAAAACCTTGATATTTCAGCTTGGTGAAGCTTTTGGGAGCAAAAGAAAGTGTAAAAGAAGAGTTCTTACAAGCTTGAGATTAGCTCCATAAAAGGTTAGTGACCAAACTTGTTTTGTCTCTTTTAATTCATGTTGAAGGAGTGGTATTTAATGCAAATTTGTAAGAAAATTGAGTAAACATCATGTGTATGTCTTGCTTAAAATTTCAGCAGCCTTAAACATGGTAGGGTTTTAAAGATGTCTTAGAATTAAAATGGTATTGAGGCTGCCCTTAACATTAATCTATTGTTTAGGATAGTGAAAGGTAAGTGAATGCAAGTTTTGAGATGATTGAGCTAGGGTTTGAGTATGAAATTGAGACTTTGATCATACAATGGTGAAAGTAAGTTTTAATGGTCAATTAGTGACCATTTGGTTATGTGTGAATGAGAATTGAAGTGGTTTGTTTAGTAGGAATTGAAGTTAGTGTTGCTGCCCTTGGTGACCTGCAAGACTGGGCATGAGTCCAATAGGTTTGGACAGCAATAACTAGAGTTATAGATGTTCAATTGGTGCAAGGCCAATTGGACATGAAACTAGACACAAAATGGCACAACTTTGGTGAAGAAACCATGCCCATAAAACCAAACCAAGTTGACCTAAAGATTGCCCTAATCCCGGTGACCTGCATTCTGCCTGGGCAAAATGACAAAATGCATGAAATAGAATGCAAATGCGCTTAAAAACATCTATACAATTCAAGTGTATCAAGTAATGCACAGATACTGAAAAAGAAACTCACAGGATTTAATGCTCTTTTAAATGAGATACTTCAGAAAATCGATTTCTAAAGTTTCTCAAAGCTTTGAGAGCTTCGAATGACAGGTAGTATGACTATATCAAAATTCAGAGTCTTTCCATGATAATCACCACCTTTTTCTACAATATTGCATGTAGGTATTTATAGGGAATGGGTGCTCAAAGTGGAGGGTCAGGATCACATCAGGAGGAGACGAAAGGCCTAGATTCAAAAGGACATAATCTGATGTCTGGGAATTAAAGAGAATCAAAGTTGAGGGTCGGGATTTTGTTCAGAATTTCTGTCCTTTCGCCCCTTGATCCAACGGTTAAGGGGCTTGCCTTACAAAATTGATCCAAAGGTTGGGAATAAGAAGTGCCAAATCTACTGTCTGCTTTTGATCCGAAGGCTCCAAATTCATCCTTACAATTATAATCAACGGTGTAGATTGAGATATATTGGGCTGCCTTAACCGTTTGGAATCTGGTGGCTAGGAGTGCATCCTTACAAATGAGATGTGTGGTGAGGATTAGATCATGCCTGCAATGTTTTAACTAACTCGGATCTGACGGTGAGGGGAGCTAATTAAAGGTTATGATCAGAAGTTATTCAACTCCCTGAGTTCTCTGATCTTATAAGTCATCCCTCGCTCTTTCGATCTTCCCATTGTGACTGACCCATTTTAGGGTTATTATTCCAATCTCCATTTCTTGCATTGGGTCCCTTCTTACTTCCTAATTTTTCTTATTTTCTGATCTCTCATCTCAATCTGACCTGTATTAGTCAAAGTAATAAATTCTTCAGTTACCGATGCGTCCACTTCGAGTTCTGTAAGCAATAAATGCCAGGGCCCTATATATATATGTTGACGAATTTTCCTTTGAATACTCATAACTTTCTCTAGTGAATCTTCAATGTTTTATTTCTCAGTTCTTGGCTTTTCCAGCAAGAATTCTTCTCATGACAACCACTTTAATCTTTTTCTGAATGCTTTCTTTGTTCATCTCCTGAAAATGAGCAATGTTGGTGATCAGAGGTTCATGAGGCTGTCATTCGATGATGGTAAGGGAACTGGACCAATTGATCAATCAAGGTTAAAACTAACTACCACACTGATCTCGGGTCGGCCCATCGATATTGTTTGTAGACCGATCTCTGACAAGAGGACCGCTAATTTCAATCTTAATATCAGTGACTACCTCTTGAAGTTTACTTGGCTCCTCACCATCTCGAGGGTCTCGATTGCAGCTCAGTTCTGGCCGATGACATCGGCAATGACGCCGCTCGATATCATGAGAGTCATAGTCACCCCATCTGAGCTATACATCTGCCCAGTATTTATTGCTGGCTTTCTGATCAAACACATCTTTTGATTCAGCCACAAAACTAGGCTTTGACATAGGCCATCATTAAAGGCTTAGGAGTAGTCTAAGTTAGGTAGAATTTAGTGATGATTTTGAGAGATTGCCCAAATGATGTAATTTGATCTTTGAGAGATCGCCCAAATGATGTAATCTGATATTGAGAGATCGCCCAAATGATGTAATCTGATATTGAGAGATCGCTCAAATAATGTAATCTGATATTGAGAGATCGCCCAAATGATGTAATCTGATCTTTTAGAAATGAAATGAAATTTTACTTGAATATTTTTGTTTCATTATTGCATTAGTTATTATTTCGATCTCGGATAAATGTACCCAATCTGATCCCTAGACGAATCGCCATTAGTCGATCCATTAGTTTAGAACCTTGTTCAATCTGATGACCTTTGTTAACCGATCTCATTTGTCCGACTTTTTACTATGTTTCTAGAATCTTCCTTTGACGTGTCATTGAAGCGGCCCGGTTCTGCTAATCGATCCATCACTTGGGACTTCGTGAGCATTTAATGCTCGGGCTTGTATAAATAGGGGGGAGGTTAACAATTTGTTCCCTTATGTCATTTTCAGACCTTCCCCTAGCGACTTCGATACTTTTTCTTGTTTTCTTGATCTTTTTCTGATTGGTTTCACTTTTGTTCTCTGAAAATGAGCGGTACCGATGGTCAAAGAGCTACTAGTCCTCCTTTCGTTCATATCTCATGGACATCAGATGAAGGTGAGGTGGCCAGACCAAGCGAGTGACTCGAACCTTCAACAACCTCTGTCCCAGCCCATGGTCGGGCAACTAAATCAAAACAAGCGTCTTCTTTAGGGAAAGAGAACTTACCCATAGACAAGTTGCCATCAGTTCTCAAGGAGAACGATCTCTAGTCCGTTAGCCAAGAGTACAACCTTCGAACTGACTCCTTTGAGCTTATTAAATGTCATGGCGATCTTCGAGCCAATCATTTTTTTGAAGAAACTGACCTGATCATAGTTTACGAGGAATAATTGAAAGCCGGGCTTTGGATTCCCCTGAATGGATTCTACCAAGCTGTCCTGAAGTTCCATCAGGTTAGCATAGCCCAAGTACATCCGAACTCCAGGCAGACTCTGGTGGCTTTTTGAGGTTTATGCCGGGCTAAGAAGCTCAAGCCTACAATGAAGGTTTTCGCTGAGTTGCATAAGCTCACTCGATAGAAGGACGATGAATATTGGTTTTTCGAAGCCAAGCCGAACTGTGGGCTTTTTACCGATCTCCCCTCTTCGTTGAAGAATTGAAAAAATCAATTCTTCATATTGAGGAGTAAGGACCCGAATGGCTTTGAGGGTATCCCACGTAGCTGGCAGTATCTGGTTCCTCCAGTTCTAATGAAGATCGCCCTAAATAAGAACGAGGATGCCATGGTGAAGGAATTGAAGAATCAGGCGGCCACTCACAAGTATTCGTGTTTAGATACGGTTATAGCCGAACTGAAGTGGTGGCTAATGCAAATGATTGCCCATGAGGATTATGAGCTGTAGCTCTCTGACCTCGGACCCGGGATCGGTATAACCTAAATCTTCAGTCTCTTAACTTTGGTGATCTCACTAACTTATTTTATATGCAGGTATGATGGGAGGCGAGAGCATTAAGGAAAGCCACAAGGGAAAAAAGGGAGGTCGCCTGGAAAGTGCAAGAAATGAAAACCGTCGCTACCTACCAGATGCTGAGGCGAGACTCGATAGAAGTGCCAAGCTCTTCATTTTGACCTTCAGATCAGCCAACCCCAGAGGTAGAGATCGCTCCTTCTCCTGTTCGACAAGCTAAACCACCGCCTCTACCAGTTTCTTCAAGTGTGGAAGGAGGGTCTTCCCAACCAACTGTAAGGACCCTCTCTTATGGTGGTCAGGTCCTCATCCACTCCCTAGAGAAGAATAGCTCGGCTTAAGGGAACCCTAGCTTGGCCAAGGTCCTAGGTGCCACCATCTGCTTTAAGGAAGATCGGAATAGACTGGTTCCGGATAGCATTGATGATCTCCTGGCTCAGATGATGAGCTTGAGTGTAGAGAGCATTGTGAACCAACATATAATTAGAGAAAAGGCCCATCTCTTGAGATAGAAAATTTTGAAGATGATACAGGATGCAGCTTCAGCCAAAACCCAACTTTCGTCTACTTAGGACTACATCACCGAGATAGAAGGTCAGAAGAAATCTTATGAGGATAGAATAGCTGAACTGGAGCGAGAACTCGAAGATGCTTGGGCCTACTGATCTGCCTATGTCACTCACCTTACTAAGGAGATCAAAGTGAAAGAAGAAGAGGCCGTGGCTAGAGAAGCTGGTGCTGATGTAAATGCTCATGGCAATCTTCTAGCCGAGCTTGTGAGGCGTTATCATAAGGAAGGCTTCTCTTGGATGGTGGATCTCATCCCTTGAGGTGAAGAGGAGAGCGAGGAGGAGCCTAAGAGAGAGAGAGAGAGGATGATAGAACTGATAATGTACTCGGAGAGCAGGTTAGGGGAGACCTTCCTGCCGAATGACTTGTATATTTTTATTTTGAAATGAATCCAAGTCTTTTCATGTTCAATTTCTTGATAAGATCGGAAAGCATCCAAACCAAATTACCTGAGTACTTAATCAATTGAATACGGTTGAACATTGAACCCGAGATCGGTTATTAATCATTGTAGACACCATATTTAGGCCAACCTTCAAAGTTAATTTTGAATAATTATGATTCAACCGATCTCTCTAGTGAACGCCCTAGCCGATCTCTGTCTTATGTTATTCTGATCTCTTAATGATGTATGGATTAACTTCGCTTCTCAGAATTAATATGATTTTTTTTCTGATCTCTTTATGTCCAAAGCTCCAAATTATGGGGGATAGGCATTTTATCCGATCTTTTAGTGGATTTAACAAACTCAACAAATTGCATTCATTTTTGAGGCTTTCCAATTTATTTGATCTCTGTTAGAAAGTTTTATGGCCGACAAATTAGGCAGTGGATTAGCACTCATCCATGTTTAGTTTAATAGTTTCCCAATCTCAGTAGAAATTGATCATAAAAGAGACTTAAATTCATTAAAATTTGTTCTTAAATTCATACAAGTCAATCAGTGTCACACCTTACCCCTCTGTAAGGCATAACATGATTCCGTAGAATACCTATTGAACTACCAAACTTCACCTACCGATAACTCATTAAGTACTCTACAAGGGATTTTAAAACCATTTCTTACTTTTTGGAAGTGGTGAGTATTTTAGTAGGAATTAAAAATATTTAATTGAAGTTTCAAAACTAGTAAAAATTTTTATCCATTTTTATTTGTCCGCAAATTTTGGAAAATTTTTTGGGAGAGTGCTGTCTGTATTTGGAGAAAACAGTTCTTCAAAAACCTGTAAAAACACTTCCAATATTTGTTCCACAACTCCCAACCCAAAACAACTCAATGTCAACACAATTCAATCAAAGTTTATCATCTCAAAATACTTCATAAATTCATTCACATTGCATATAGTACTTAATTTATAAATACAGATCTTAATTGACAAAAAGAAAATTTAAAATATTGTTATTACAATTTATTATACAACTACTCAACTTTACATTGATACATAAGGCATTACAATACTTACATCAAATAACTACAAGGTATAATTAAATACCTGTACAAAAAGATCAGCAAAGTCCTTGCCAATCAGCAGCTTACTCTGCTGCTTTTTCCTTGCCCTTATTTGCGATAGCAAAATATTCTATCACTGAGTATAAAAATACTCAGTGGTGCACAATAAAAAATTTGAAATGCGGTACATAAAACATTCATTGACAAAATCACAATTTTGGTCAAATAATTTAATAAATACAGTGTTGCCAATTCATACACAACTTAAGCCATGACGCAAAATTTCCGATCAATGCTGCGTTGTACACCATGACAAAGCGATCTACAACCCCACTAATCAAAATCAATGAGGGAGGTTGCTAGCTAGCTAATGAGTACTCATCCGATCTACAACCTCAATTGGTAAACCAGAGAAGGAGGAAAATAATCAATCTCAACCCCATAAATGGAGGAATAATAAGGCACTGTCATGTTAAGTGTGAACCAGAAATCAATTTAAAATAACTTATTCAAATATTGCATGCAAAATCAAATCAATTTCCAAAGTCACATTTTCATTCACAAGTGGTAACACAAAAGTTCTTAAACTCATAATTAACATAGAAATTTCATAGTGCATACTAAATCAAATTTTCAATGAGAAAACGCTTAAATAAGGTTTATTGTGCACAAACCTGACGTGAATCGCCTCTAGGCCTTGACTCAGTCCCTTAGACCTTCCGAATCTTTTTCAGCTGAAATACAAAATTTATAGTGTCTCAGTATCCTTGCCTCACAATAATTCCAATAATTAATCCCAATATGCTTAAACTTACATTCTTGAAAATTTTCATGTTGGTGTTACTATTCATAGTACTATTCAAGTTAAAATATTGACTTTCTTATGCTTAAAAGGTATGAGGAATCCAACTATACTCACATACCACATTTTGGTTACCAAACTTATTGGTTTTGGTCATTTTCTCAAAACTTAAGTCTTTTAGGCAAACTTTCAAATTTTCAGTTTCGGTGACCTATTTTGCACTGTTCCATTGGTTATGTTGCTGTTAGAATTTGGCCAAGTTTTCTTCATAGAAATTGTTCCTTGTTGTCTTAAATTTATTTCCCTTTTTGAATAACTCCATTTGGAGTTTTGTAGCTCAAGTTATAGCCATTTGAACATGGCTGGCCGAATTAGCCTAACCTAGATTTTTTGGGCACCAAAACTGGTTCTGGCAGTTTTAGGTCACTAATTTTGGGTGGCTAATGACTTGGTTAAAGGATAATTTGGATTTCTGTTCTTCATGAAAGTTTTAGGTCTATATCTCAGCTTTCTACTAGTAAAATTTCAGGTCATTTGGACCTACCTAGCCCAAGTTATGGCCAAATGAACAAACACTGTTCATTTGGTCATTTTTGTACAGGGCAAAACACTCAATTCCAGATTTGGTCAATTTGTTCACTAGGCTTTAGTCACTTTCTGGGCATGATTCGCAAATGAAAAATGTGTCATTTTGTGTCTAGTTTTATTTCTAATTGGCCTCACACCAATTGGGTTGGTAAATTTTCAGTTTTGGTCCTTGATAGGGACCTTGGTCATGCTGCCTGCAGAATGACCATATCCAATTTGAATTTCAATTTGGTTCTAACACTTCCTGAAGGAGCGGAAGCGTGAAAAACACAAGTTTATACCATTGAATTCAAAAATTTTCACCTAGGGTCACATGCATCATGCAAGATTTATTTTTATCTATTTGATTTCAATGATAAACAACGTATTAAAAATCTTTTAATATGTTTTTGGATCTGTATTTACCATTTAAGATTTTAAAATTAATTAGATTAATTTTAGAACCCCAGATTAAATCAAGAACAAACACACTAACCTCTTAATGTACTGCAGTGTATTTGCGCCTTTGAGATTCATCTTCAAGACACCAGATGTTGTCCTTCTAGCTTGTCCACACTAAGAACTCCTATTGCAGCCCTTGAACAGCTTCTAAAGCTTTTTTTACTATTTAGAAAATCAAGTTCTGCCTTTTAAGAGATTAAGGATGTAAACAGGACACTAGAAACAATTTCTAGTGTTCTTAATTCAGGAGATTGGTGGCTAATCTCTTTGAATTGATTAGAGATGAAGAAGAAGAGAGGGGAGAGCCTTGGGTGGCAGCACCAATGAGAACAGCAGCTGGTAGTTACATTTTCTTATCATAACAATACTTATATAGCTAGGTCAACACATTAAACCCTTGTCACATGTCACCCTTTGATTGGTTCTAGGTTTAATTAACCCAATCACATTGTGCCAAGTGTCAAACCTATATTTAATCTTGATTTTAATCATCTTATATGATTAAAAGACATTTGGCAAGCTTATGTGTAATTCCATGTGTCACCATCTCATGGTGCCACATGTCACCCTGTGAAATGACCAAAATGCCCCTGTGTCTTAATTTTGAGTTCTCAATCCAAAATAATTATTTCTCTTTTTCTAATCAATTTAAATCAAATAAAAATCAATTAATTAATCTCTATTAATTAATTTCTCATTAATTAAATTCATATTTAAACACTTTAAATATAAATATAACTTATACTATACATCCAATAATCTAGATTTGGTTTCAAGTCATGCTAGGGACTTTGCAATCTAATTGCAAACCAAACCTATTTAATTAATCAATTAAACTCTTTAATTAATTAATTAAATTATATTTAATTAGGTGATAACTTGTGTATGTGTGTGACTTACTAGGCTCATCACTAATTGGCAATGAGATATGATATCAACTCTTAATATCATCAGAACTCTTTCTTACCATAAATGATTTCTCTAAACCATTTTATGCACCTCTTAGACCATGGTTAACACCTAGCATATCATGCCATGGCCACCCAATTAGTAATAAGGTTTACCTTAAATGAACCTATAATCATATGTCACCATGTACTGGAATCTCTGTGTTACAAAATCCCAACTCAAGCTGGAGTCATGGTTTATGTCAAACTCCATTTGCTATGAATATTATGTTCTCTTTTAATTTCAGTTCTTGATTAAAAAGATTTTTCTCATCATAAACTCTTTTCTGAATAAATCTATCTGTACTGGCCAGGAACTTGAAACATCAAGAATAATTAAATGAACATAGGATTTTATCTCTATTTACTTAGAGGAATAGCTTTCATCTTGATCAATACCTACCTCCATATATAACTAGTAGGAGCCAACACATGCCCATATACCCATACACAGTACACGTATGAAAGCAGTATCAAACTCAAACCACCTATATACAAGATAACTGTGCTATCTCAGGTCTACAGATTATATGCACTGATATGATTTATGACAAAACATTGACAAGAGTAAACTCCATGTGCTTGTCATAAGTGTCACTGGTTCGGCCTACTTATCATTTATAAGTGCCTATCATGTTTGTCATATGGCATGAGACTCACCATTCCATCTTATTTATATCTCATATAAATAACTTGGGAACAAACATGAATACAATCTTTCTGGATAAGTCATGTCCTTATTATGAAGTATTCTCGACTGTGAACCTATTTATGATACTTTGTACTAGAAATACTATCACTCATATTCTTAACAACTTAAGAATAGAATTTCTAACAAAATATCAATGGATCTTTTCTATTACACATAAATATCTTATGTAAACGGAAAAGTGGAAATGCCTTTTATTAATAAAAACATATACAAGATACATACTAAATGATATGCTCTAGGACATACTACTAACACTTCCAACAAACCACAAATTGTCACACATGACCATTTTTCAGCTCAAACTAGGTCAAATACACCATTTGACCAATTCTCAAAATTTTGTCTCCCAAACCCTAGGTCCAAAACCCTAACTCACAATTTTTGTTACATTTTATTAATTCAACACATATAAACATGCTTCCTCAACTCATTCAAGCTTTCCAACATGTTTAATTTAATCAAACTCATGCATTCTCAACTTAATCCCTAGCTGGCCGAATTCACACATAGTCCTCCAAAGATGTTTTCTTTTCATTTTAATTATATTTCTAGATTTATTCAACTATAAACATAATAATTCAACTAGAAATTCAAAGTTTAGATTACTAACCTCACTTTGAATTTCAAATATTCAAATCTTTCACTCTTCTTTCAAACTTTCTTGATCAATCTTCTTTTCTAGTTGCCCAAACAAGGTTTAATCTAAGGAGCCTACAATTTATATGGCTAACTTGTGGTTTCTTCAAGCTCAAAAATGAGCTTTCATGGACGATTTTGAGAGAGAGAGGGTGAGAGATGAGAGACGGCAAAATGGGTGAGGAAGACAACTTTTGCTTTATTTTTTTTCTTTTCTTTTTTGTGTTTTTAATCTACTTTAATCCACAATTATCCAATGCAATTTTCAAATTTTTAATTATTAAGTTTATAGCATCATTCATTTTTTCTTTTTTCCTCCTTTTATTTATTTATTTTTCTTTAGTTCTTTAATTTAATTCACGATTCTAAAATTTTCTTTTCTCCAATTTTATTTGACAGTCAGGTCAGGAGTCAGCTTCAGGGGTCAATTGACCAAATTGCCCCTCGCCAGTTCGACCCGGTTTGTAAATAATTTAATATTTCTTTTGAATCCTTGACATAATTATTTGACCGGCTTAACAATTCTTTTTCGTGATTTTCTCTTTTCCACTGTGTTCGCAGTAGTCTTGAGGACCACAGCGTCATATTTCACGGTTCGAAATTTGAGTTTAAATCGACCTCGCAGTCCTTCCCGAGAAGGTCACCCATCACTGTGACTCTCGGCTCATTTAACCTCTTATGTTCTATTTTTCTTATTTATACTAAACTAATTGACAATTACTAATTATTTGTGTTCAGGGCTTATCTAGTTGTCTTAGATGTGGTTTTAATCCCCTTAATTATTCAGACCGACACCGGTCACCAGAACAGTGAAATATACCAGGCCTTACAAATAGGAGTATTAAAATCAGTAGGGGGGGTCTTCTCCGCCCTGCTTTCCAGTTACATTCCTCTCTCTCTCCTCACCCTTGTGCTTATCATCGCTGTCCTCTTAAATCGCCGGGACGAGCTTATCCATCCAGGTAAAGTCCTCCTCAGGATAACGCTTCTTTAGTTCAGACAAGAGGTCCCTATGGGTGTTCACATATCCCTCAGCCTTTTTTGTAGTGCTCTCCTCCTCCCTTGCCCAAAGCTCCTCCTCCTTTGCCCGAAGTTCCTCAGAAAAATGAGCAAGATCGGTAGATCGACCAGCCCGGGTGACTTTAAGTTCTCGCTCCACTTCAGCTATCCTCTCTTTGCAATACTTCACCTGATCTTCTAGTTTGACAATGTAATCATTGGCAGTGGAGAGCTAAATCTTCACGGTCGACGCATTCTAGACCGCCTTAAGAATCTCTTTCCTTAAGACGTGGGCTTTTTCTCTAATCACGTGTTGGTTTGCAATAGCCTCCAAGCCCAAACTCATTGTCTGAGTTAGAATATCGTTAATACTCTCATCAGCCAACCGGTTTCGATCTTCTTGGAAACAGATGAAGGCGCCCAAGACCTTGGCTAGACCAGGATTTCCTCAGGCTGAGTAGTTTCTTTCCAGCGATTGGATAAGGAGTTGAGCTCCTCGAGAGAGTGTTCTAACAGTAGCACCAGAAGACTTCCCTTCTACATTAGAAGAGATCGGAGGAGGTGGACATTCAATCTGCCAAGGTGGAGAGGCAACGACCTCTACTTCTGAGACCAGTTGCTTCTGAGGTTGAGGAGGAGAACTCGGTACTTCTACCAAGTCTCACCTAGGTGTCTGAGCAACGACAACAGTAGCCTCTTTCATTGCTTGTACCTTTCGGGAGACCTCCCTTTTTCGCTTGCGGCTCTCTTTGGAAGCTTCACCACCCGCCATACCTGCACAAAGAAGAAGTCAGTGAGTTCGCTAAGATTGAGAGACTAGGGATCTTTATTATACCGATCATAGGACCGAGGTCAGAAAGCTAAAGCTCGTAATCTTCACGGGCAATCAGCCGCATCATCCACCATTTTAGTTCGGCCATGACCGCATCTAAGCACGAATATTTAGGGGTGGCCGCCTGAGCTTTTAATTCTTTCACCATGGCATCTTCGTCTTTATCTAAAGTGAGCTTCTTAGGAACTTGGGGGACCAAATAATTCCAATTACATGGGGTCCCCTCAAAGCCATTTCAATCCTGCTCCTAAGGATGAAAAACCGATCCTTCCAGTTCTTCAACGAAGAAGGGAGATCGGTGAAAAGCTCGCAGTTCGGCTTTGCCTGAAAAAACCAAAATTCGTCATCCTTTCTTCGGGCAAGCCTATATAGCTCGGCAAAAACCCTAACCATGGGCTCCAGTCTCTTGGCTCGGCAGAGACCTTTGAAGGCTACTAAAGTCCGCTAGGAGTTCAGATGCACTTGAGCTACCGAGACATGGTGGAATTTCAGGATGGCCTTGTAAAATCCATCTAAGGGAAAACAAAGCCTGGACTTCAGTTGCTCCTCATACACTATGATAAGATCGCCTTCTTCAAAGAAGTGATCAGCCTGAAGATTACCATGGCATCTGATCTGTTCAAATGAGTTGATTCGCAGATTGTATTCTTGACTAATAGATTAGAGATCAACCTCTCTAAGGATTGATGGCAGTTCATCAACTGGCAGGTTCTCCTTCTTCGAAGATGTTCCTCGCTTTGGTCTTGTAGCTTGACCAGTAGCCAGAATGATGGCTGTGCTGGATCGCTCACTTGGTCTAATCGCGTCGCCTTCTTTTGAGGTCCACGAAATCTAGACGGAAGGTGGGCTCGCAACTCTTTGACCCTTGGTACCACTCATTTTAGGAAATAAAAAGGAAAATTGATCAGAAAAAGATTAAAGCTCTTACCGGAGTACTAGTTGGTGCCAGAAAAACTTGGAAAACGAGAGAGAATTTGATGTCGATGAGAGAAATCTGAAAGTAGCATAATTTTCAAATGGCTACCCCCTCCCTATTTATACCCACTGGTGCATTAAATGCTGCATCGATAAGCGAGATTTGACCATTCCACTGCCTCGAGAAAATTCCAGAAGTACGGAAAAGAGATCGAATAAAGGAGATTGGTTTATGAGTTCGTTTGGCGGGATTAGATCAGATACAATTAAAAGGGATCGAAAAATAATGCAATAATAAAACAAAATAAATATTCAAATAAAATTTCATTTCATTTCTAAAAGATCAGATTAGATCATTTGGGTGATCTCTCAAGATCAGCAATTACAAGTATCCCTACACTACATTCTAGCTAACTCAGACTACTTTCAAACTCAAAATATCGCACAATGGGCCTATGTCAAAGCCTAGTCTTGTGGCTGAATCAAAGATATGTTTGAGCAGAAAGCCAGCCACAAATATTGGATAGATGTGCAGCTCAGATAGGGTGACTATGACTCTCATGATATTGAGTGGAGTCATTATCGATGTCATTGATCATAACCGAGCTGCAGTCAGGACGCCTGACATGGTTGGGAGCCAAATGAACTTCAAGAGGCTGTCACCGATATCAAGATTGAAATTAGCAATCCTTTTGTTTGAGATTGGTCTATCGATCATGCCGATAGACTGATTCGAGATCGACATGATTATCACTTTCAACCTTGATTAGTAAATTAGTCTAGTTCTCTCGTTGTCATTAGATGATGTTCTCATAGCTCTCTGATCACCAGGGTCATAAATTTTCAAGTGAGGGGTGAAGGAAATAGTATAAAAAAGATCAAAATGGCCACCATAATTAGAATTATTGTCGGAAAAGCTAGAATTGGGGAAGTGGTGCATTGGAAATAAACTGGAGAAGGAAAAGTGAAGTGTGAAAGTAATTTCCTATTGCTGTATATATGTAGGGCCTTGGCATTTACTGTGAAACTCGAAGTGGGCTCATCAGTAACCGAAGAATTTATTGCTTTGACCGATACAGGTCGGATTGAGTAGGAGGTTGGAAAATAAAGAGATCGGGAAGTAAAAAGGGCCGGATGCAAAAGAAGATAAAGATCGGAATAACAATCTTAAGATGGGTCAGTCACAATAAGATCAGAATAACAATCTTAAGATGGGTCAGTCACAATAAGATCAGAATAATAATCTTAAGATGGGTCAGTCACAATAAGATCAGAAAAAAAACAAGGGACGACCTATAGAGATCAGAGAACTCAGGGGGGTTAAATAACTTCTGGTCAGGACCTTCAATTAGCTCCCTTCACTGTCAGATCCGAGTTAGTTAAAGCATTGCAGGCATGATCTGATCCTCACCACATATTTTATTTGTAAGGACTCCCTCCTAGCTACCAGATGCCAATTGGTTAAGGCAGCCTTGTACATCTCGATCTACACCATTGATTATAATTGTAAGGATGGATTTGTAGCCCTCAGATCAAAAGTAAATGATAGATTCAGTGCCTTTTATTCTTAGCCTTTGGATCCATTTTGTAAGGTGAGACCCTTGATCATTGGATTAAGGGATGAAAGGATAGATATTCTGAATGGTATCCCAACCCTCCATTTTGATTCTCTTTAATTCTCAGATATCAGATTATGTCCTTTTGAATTTAAGCCTTCCGTCTCCTCCTGATAAGATCCTGACCCTTCATTTTGAACACACATTCCCTATAAATACCTGCATGCAATACTATAGAAAGGAGGAGGTGGTGATTATCGTGGAAAGACTCTGAATTTGATTCACTTTTGCTGCTTGTCATTCAAAGCTCTCAAAGTTTTGAGAAATGTTAGAAACCAGTTTTCTGAAGTATTCCATTTCAAAGAGCTCTAAATCCTGTGATTTTCATTTTCAGTATCTGTGCACTACCCTGTGAACTCAACTTCACTCCACCTCATTCCCATCACTTTAGTATCTGTGCATTACCCTTCGAGTTTAACTTCATTCCGCTTTATTCCCATTACCTCGGGTAAGCTCAAGTTCTTCGGCCATCTGCCTTCAGCTCTCTAAGATTTGTTGATTCCAGAGTCGACTTACCTGTCTCCCCAACTTTCTATAGGAAAATGAACATAACTCCAGCGGTCATAGAAAGATCACAATAGGCTAGAGGGGCCAAAATGGAAAATAAGCTATGAGATGGGGCCTAGAATAAGCTCAGACGATAAGATAAGAGATCAGAAATCAAGGCGAAGTTTGGACCTCGGGCAGGCAACTAGAAAAGCGATGGAGTCTGAAACCAAAGAGTTTGGATAAAGCAATCATGCGGAAGATCGGCAAGGAGTTTGGCCTAATGTCCGCCATCTAGTTATAAAATCCCGTAGGCCAAGAAAAGCTTTTCATAGGGGTTTCCTGTGTCTTCGATATTTCTTTCCCATATAAAAGGGATCAAGAAAGACTCTTTACCTGAATCCCTAGTTTGAAGTTCTAATAAAATGCCAATCATATAAATATATTAAGAGATCGGGAGAGAGTTCTTACCCGAACTCAACCAAATTTTCACGCAAAGCATTTTAGATCAGGAGAGAGTTCTTACCCAAACTCAGCCAAATTTTTAACGCAATATATTAAGAGATCGGGAGAGAGTTCTTACCCGAACTCCACCAAATTTTCATGCAAAGCATTTTAGATCGAGAGAGAGTTCTTACCCGAACTCAACCTAATTTTTAATGCAATATACTAAGAGATCGGGGGAGAGTTCTTACCCGAATTCTCAGGCAAAATTTTAACAAAACATATAGAGATCGAGGGAGAGTTCTTACCCGAATCCTCCACTTAAATTTTAACAGAATACGTTAAGAGATCGGGAGAGAGTTCTTCCCGAATCCTCCACTTAAATTTTAATAGAATACATTAAGAGATCGAGAGAGACTTCTTACTTGAATTCTCTTAGCTTAAATTCAAATTAAAATATATTAAGAGATCAGGAAAGAGTCTTTACCTGAATTATCTTAGCTAAAATCCTAATAGAACATTTTAGATCGGGAGAGAGTCCTTTCCCTTCTAACTCCATTGTTATAATTAATACTCATCATACGTCTTAAATGGTAAGTCTGTGGGAGAGTTCATCCAAAGTATCCCGAATATTATGTTGAAGCCCGATGGAGAGTCCTCCTCACGGCACTCATATTTATTGGGCAAAAATTCCCCCTGAAAATATCACAACTTCAGTATTCATGGTAATCCTCAAAATACCTATTACACAACACCTATTCACTGAAGGGTCATCTCATGTACTCGTGTTCTTGGGAAACTCGTAATAGTGAAATATCAAACATTCCTTTTATCCATACAAAGGATTAACATCATCATTGTAACCCCTAAATTATCAATTTTAATTTATAAAGAGCACAACATTAAATCTGCCTACCCTTGTTGAGGGACGAGGTGGGGTGCCTAACACCTTCCCCACTGGTATATGGACCCGGAACCTTGAATTTCTGTCTTTGAAGTGGTCTTTAATTTGTTCTTACAAATGGTTTTCTTTAATTTCCCTTAAAATTAAAGTGGCAACTCCTCACCTTTCCCACTTCGGAGAGAATCGTCTAGCGACCTCAAAGTCCTTGTGATAGCTTGGTGACTCCACTAGGGATGGCATCCTTAACCCTGGTTTAGTGGTCCAAAAATAGATTTAATTTTATGCTCATGTAAATTAAAATTGTAATTAGGGGGCTTAACTTATAAAATTCGAAAGTCTTAATATATTGATTATTGTTATTCTTTCTAACCATTTTCCTTATTTTGATTATCTTATTTATTACAGCAATCTTCGTCTAAAACTCCCCCCAAATAGGGAAGAGGTAAATATGTCCCTTCACACACTGATTATTTACACGATGTCCTCACACACTTCAGCCCTATACCCGGGCTTTCTTACCCTATAGGAAATAGGAGGGAGTCATGTAGCGGT
Source organism: Hevea brasiliensis (assembly GCF_030052815.1). Taxonomy (NCBI): domain Eukaryota; kingdom Viridiplantae; phylum Streptophyta; class Magnoliopsida; order Malpighiales; family Euphorbiaceae; genus Hevea; species Hevea brasiliensis. The sequence goes on along the minus strand of NC_079500.1, from coordinate 55,046,059 downwards.
ACCCTTGGGTCTTACCCCATTAGTATCCGTGAAGGCTTCTGCTTAGATTGTAACTTGTTCCATCTACTATGATGCCTGTGGAATTCTCCCGTTAGTATCATAGTGGTGGAATGAGGCCTTACTGTATACAGTAGGGACAATTTGGGAACCTTTGGGCTTTTAGAACTTGAGCTAAACTATCACATTAGCTGAAAGCCATAGCATACTACCTCGTAAGGTAGAACTATCCAATTAGATAGTACTTACCCGGTATTAGGATTTTCCTTATTCGTAGGACAAAAAGGACATAATTGCTTTTGCTCCACTCCCTCTTTTACTTTTTAATTTTCTTATGCAATTTAAAGGTAATTTGAATTATGTTGTTAAGATAATCTGCACACCTTACTACCTTGATAGGTGTAAAAATATCATCACCTTAATTCAAAATTACCTGAGTTTATCCTACTGACCTACTTTCTACAAGTATTGTAAACTGGTGTCTGTAAAGGATAAAGAGAAACTTTAAAATGGCATCCTCGAGTCAATCAGCTGAAGGAGTTTCAAGGCAAGAACAGAATGCTAAACAATGGTCCAGAATAATTCATTATTCAAAGTCCCTATAGATTGATGACATAGGGGTAGACATTTGCCCACTACCTCCATTTGATCCTAGTAAGGTTGAGGTTAGAATAACTGGTCTTAATGATTTATCTAGCAGTTGGAAATCACTTCCCGATTATGTAAAAGTAAAGTTCAAGAAAAAGTATGGGAGGATTGCAACTTTGATGCAGATCAGAGTACAAGTTCCTGCATTAAAAGCCATGCTATCAACTTGAAATCCTAGGTATAAGGTGTTCTCCTTCAGCAATATTGATATGATTCCCACTATAGAAGAATATCAGGCGCTGCTAGAGATCCCTTATGTGGTGCAAAATCACATTTATCTACACCTTGAGCATAGGCAAACCTGGAAACGGTTCGCGCATATACTTGAAATCTCTGCAGAGGAAGCAAAGGCAAAGGAAACCGTCAAGGGAAGCACACATGTGTGGTCTTGGACTTACATCAAAAAGCATTTGTATCTGCATATTCAGGGCCAGCAATGGGAATAGGCTTCGTTGGCACTAGCTTTGGGAATTTACGGTCTGATCTTGTTTCCTGGGCCTTTAGGAGTTATAACTCATAGCGTCATGGAGTTGTTTTGGGTGGTAGAGAAGCAGAATGTCAACCCAATACCTGCCATCCTCATAGAGACCTTTTTGACTCTAACGTATTACCGATGACAGGGTAAGGGAACCATCAAGTATTGTTCCCAATTGCTACATCTTTGGATCCTTAGCAATATCTATCCTCTGGAAACTAAGGGATTAACCTGGTATCCTGACCAGCTTCTCATCGAAAAGATGGCTAAATTAGCAATAAGTCCAAAGAATGAACTATAATGGCAAGAGCAAATTCTAAGCTTTAACAGTCATAACTATTGCTGGAGGAAGTTGTGGACTACGGGCCAAACCATTTTGTTCAGTATAGGAGATAATCACTTGGCACTTTTGATAGGACTGACAGGGTGCACAAGTTACATCCCAGCTTTGGTAATGAGGCAATTCGGTTCAACCCAGTTCACACCCAATGTGGAAGGGTTTCATCAAGCTCATTTCTATCATGAACACGGTAGAGAGGAAGAACTGAAAGCATTTCGCAAATCCTGGGAAAAGGTCACCTTGATTAAATGGTCGCCTAAAGAGCCAAGCACCATAGAAGATTATCTCAGATGGAGGAAAAGCAGAGACAAGGGATATCAAGTTTCTGAACTAGCATAGCATAAGGGAAGCATGCCTCATCGAGAAGTTCTTTTAGAAGAAGTTAGTGCCAAATTGGCCAGCTCTCTACAGAATTCGAACGCCGAGAACTAGCAATTACAAGAAAGTATAAGGCAATTAGAAGACCAATAGCAAATCCTAAAAAAGGAGGTAAAGAGGCTCAGGGAAGAATTAATAGCAGGAGAAGCGGAATTTAAGGGACTAAAAAATACAGTGGGAGAAAGAAAAGACCTTGCTTCAAAGCACAGTGAGAGAGGCAAGAGTCCAAAATGGGAAATTACAGGAAAAACTAGAATATCAGGAAATACTTATGGAAGAATATAAATAGGAAAGCAAAAAGAAGAAGCTTGAATTGAAGGAGCAGGCATAACTTATTAATGACATTTTGAAAGAATGTGCCAAAGAAAGGAAAAAAAAAAAGAAAGGTAAGCAACCCTTCATCAAGAGCTAAGAGAAAATGTTGACCAGTTAGAAAGAATAATAGCACAAGGGAAACAAGAACTGCTGCCAGAATCTGAGTGCACCTTGAAGACATTCAATCCTGCCAGACAAGAAGAAAGACTCTATGAGTACCTCAAAAGATGTCATTGTATTTTAAATGTCATTGTATTTTAAAGAGTCTTTCTGAACCTAGGCAATAGCAAGAATGCTATGTATGAGCAGATTGTTAATGAAATGACAGCACAAGGGAAACAAGAACTGCTGCCAGAATCTGAGTACGCCTTGAAGACATTCAATCCTGCCAGACAAGAAGAAAGACTCTATGAGTACCTCAAAAGATGTCATTGTATTTTAAAGAGTCTTCCTGAACCTAGGCAATAGCAAGAATGCTATGTATGAGCAGATTGTTAATGAATTATTTGAACCATGTTTAGCAAAATATGAATGAATAGTGTAACTCCCGTGGGAACTATCCTCGTTAGGGCTATACAAAAAGACGAATGCGTCAAGTGTCATAGACACGCATACAATCCCGTCATTCATTGTTGGACTATCGAGTGATGCCATGATAAAGTTGACACAATTCACCTACTGCAGACTCCATTTTGGCAGTTATCTGCCACCGTATCCTTTGTCTAGTTAGGATCTTTAATTTTAACAAAATTTAAAACTAATAAAAACTTTCTATAGGAAATCAACATTGCTCCAAACAAATCAAACTCGATTGAGCAAGAGGTTCAACCAAAAAGAGTTTACTTAATAAGGTCCCGAGTAAGGAAGTTAATAGAAGACCGGGAACAAGTGCAGAACCTACAAGGATAAGTTTTGAAATTGAGAGCCCAAGTCTTAGAGTTGATGAAACTAATGAGGGAGATGTCCCAGAGTAAAGAAACCATTCGACCTACACTAGAACCAAATCTACCTGTAATTCCCCCACTCATAACGATGGTTGATTCCCATCAAGTTTCAACCTCTTTCACCTTCCAGGCTCCTATTCCTGATTTGACAATCACTGATAGTCCAACATTCCCAAATAATGACTTACCCATTTCTTATTATCCGGCTGTCTCAAATGCTGAATTTCACCCTTCCATACCAATCCCTTCAGTTTACCCTGCAACTAATTTTCCAACCAGAGGCATGGCTTATGTAGCAGGGGGTGAAAGTAAAGAAAAGGAAAATGAGAAGTTATCTGCTCTAGAGGAAAGACTAAGAGCTATAAAAGGTTTGACCATGTATGGCTCAGTTGGTGTATCGTCACTGAGATTAGTACCGGATGTAGTAGTACCACCTAAGTTTAAAGTGTCGGATTTTGACAAATATATCAAAAATTTAGATCCCTGCATCTATTTGGCCATTTAAATAGCCAAAATGTCCACCCTCACGGAAGATGATATACTTCTAGTCCATTTCTTTCATTAAAGCCTTTCCGGGGCAGCCTTACGATGGTGCATACAGCTGGATAGGAGTAAACTACGCTCCTGGAAAGATTTGGCCGATGCTTTCCTCAAGCAATACAAATTCAATTGCGATGTTGCCCCGACACGAAGAGACCTTCAAAATCTAGTGCAAAAGGAGAAGGAGAGCTTTAAGGAATATGCACAGAGATAGAGAGAGAAGGCAGCTGAGGTATATCCTCTAATTACTGATAATGAGCTTTCCTCTTTATTCATCGAAACCCTAAAGGCCCCGTATTTTAATTTAATGATTGAAAATATGTCCAATAGATTGAAGCTAACCTCAGGTTAGGAAAGTTGCAGGAGTTGATTGGAGAAAACTCTACAAAGAAAATTACCAGTTTCGAGAAAAAGAAGGAAGGTGATGTACACTCTATCACCAGATAAGCTCACCCACTACTCCCTCAAAATAACTTTCAACCATACCCTTCAATTCAGAATCCAATGATAGCAATTGTTCCACCCCCTTTTCCAAATTATCCTCACCCTCGCCCACAATATCAACCTCAAGCTGCGTACCACCCCAAAACATCTACTCAACCTATTCAGTTAAGACCACCTGCTCCTCAAATCAACCCAAGACCACTAAGGAATCTTGATCTGCTTCTCCCCCTTTCACTCAGTGAAATCTATCGATACCTATTGGGTATAAATCAGATAGTGCCCATTCCCCTTAACCCAGTTCAGCTACCATATCCTAGGTGGTATGACACTAATGCCCGATGCGAATATCATGGTGGGGCAGTGGGGCATTCAATCGATAATTGTGGACCTCTTCGAGGAAGGGTATAGGCTCTAATCAGAAATGGATGGTTAAAAATTGAGGGAAATGGCTCTCTTCCCAATGTCATTTCAAACCCATTACCTAATCATGATATAGGAAATGGCGTGAATGTGATAGAACCTTGGGATGAAAGATCAATCTTGGAGGTAAATCAACTGATTCCACATTTCAATGAGATTTTTACAATCGCAGTAAGAGACAGATATGTATGCCTTCAGGGATCTAGATCGAGAAGTGATCGGCATAATTTAGGATGTCCCTACCATGGAGGGATGACCAATCATGAGTTGCAAAACTGTGATGAATTCAGGTAGGAAGTTCTAATAATACTATCACTCAGAATTTTGAGATGTCAGCGGAGGTCAAGGATAGAGGATGAAGTCAACACAGCCAGATTTGGCCGAGATACCTCTACTCCCAATCCAAGAATAGTTTTTTCTGCTCCTAACACACCAACACCACTAGTAGCACCAATAACGATCATCCAAACTCCGCCTTAACTCACAGTCACTAATACCCATGCAGTGCCTTGGAACTACAATCTCCAAGTATTTACTTAGAGCACATCTAGTAGCACTTCAATTCCTACCCTCAACCATACCTACACTCAACCCATCACCTCTCCTAAGCCATGCTTCGCCCCACATGAGCATTTTAAGATAACCTATATAGGACCCTCCAATAATACTACTCCCCAACCAGAGCCAAAACCTGTCACAACCAATAACTCGCTCCCACAAGATCACAAAGTAGAATGATGTTAAGGAAATGATGAAACAGAAAAGAAGAAGGGGAAAGTAAAAATGGGAGATTCACCAGAAAATGTGGAGGAAGGGGCTGTAAGGGTTGAGAAAGGGGAATCTAGTGAAAAGAAAGAAGAAGAGGAAATGCTACTGCAGATCATGAAACAAAGTGAAGATGACGTCATCGAGCAATTAACAAAGACACCCGTTTGAAGTTCCTTGCTGTCATTGATATTGAGCTCAGAAGTTCATCGCCATGCCTTACAAAAAGTTCTGGACCAGGCCTTTATGACCCCCGATATCACACCGAGGCAATTTGAGAAGATAGTTGGGAAAATTCAAGTGTCCAATTTTGTCACTTTCTCGAAAGATGAAGTAGACTCGGCTGGCTTGAAGCATACCAAAGCACTGCATGTGACAGTTAAGTGTAAGGGGTGCATAGTTGTTAAAGTTCTTATTGATAATGGATTTGCCCTCAATGTCTTGCCTAATGCCACCTTGGCAAGACTACCTGTTGATCTATTAGCCGTATGCCAAAGTGCCATGATAGTAAGAGCCTTTGATGGTACAAAAAGAGAGGTACTAGGGGACATCAATTTTCGCTTCAGATCAGGGCATGCATTTTTAATTTCACATTCCAAGTAATGGATATTGAGCCAGCATACACCATGTTGTTGGGGAGACCTTGGATCCATTCAGCAAATGCAGTACCTTCAACTCTGCATTAGAGGATGAAATACATCATAAGCTACAAAATCATCACAGTAAGAGGGGAGGAAGCCATGCTAGTCACTAAACCTCAATCAGTTCCTTAAGTAGAAACAACTGAAAGATCCTTGGAAAGTTCTTTCCAAGTGCTGGAGTTGTAAGGAACTACCCTGAGTGATGAAGGAGCTATGGCAATGGTTACAAAGGTAATGTTGAAAAGTTGTTATGAAGAGGGCAAGGGATTAGGTACCACATTACAGGGGATTGTCAAATCTGTACTAGCTATTCAGAAGATCAGTCGCTTCGGTTTGGGATATGAAAAAGATGCTCTAGTAGATGGAAGATTCTAGATGAGGAATATGCTTAGGGATCAAAGGTTTGACAGATCATTCAGGAAGGTGAAAGTTGTCTCGAAAATCATAGATGTTTTTACCAAACCAATCATTGAGAATCCAGAAGAAAGTGAAGAGTCTCCTTTAGAGCCATCCATTGATGTCATATAACTAGACTCCATGTCGAGGTGCTGATTTCACTAATTGTTGAAGGGCAAGAGCTTGATAATTGGGAAGCAAAAGATATCCCTATGCTTAGTCTTAAGTAAAGTATATTTTGTTATCAATACTTGATCATTCTATCCATGGTGACAAGTGTAATGCTGTAAGTGGACCCTTTTTTTATGATTGAAGTATTAATAAATTAATAGCGCATTTTGTGTCCAATTTTCTTTTCCTTTCACCATTAAAACCCATTTTTTAATATACTCCACTTTCATTTCTTCAGGACCATTGACCAATCCAGACATAATAATTCAATTTACTCTAAAATTCCTTATGTTAACTTTGAAAGTCCCATAACTACCATTGATTCGAGTGATTCCAAAGAAGAGTCTGTAGAAGAATAGGGCGAAAGAGATGTGCCTTCCCTGGTGCCTTGTGGGGATGAAATGTGCACCCTAAATTTAGGGACTGAGGAAATTAAAAGGAACTTAAGGTCGTGACTAACAAAGAATTAGAGAGTATGATCAGTTTGCTCAAGGAATTCATTGATGTATTCTCGTGGAGCTATGATGACATGCCAGAATTGGATCCTCAGATAGAAATGCATAAAATCCCTCTGATTCCTGGGACGAACCCAATGAAATAGAAATTGAGAAGAATGAACCCCTACACACTGCTCAAAGTTAGGGATGAAGTCAAAAAGCAGTATGATGCTGGATTCCTAGAAGTGGTGAAATACCCCGAGTGGATAGCTAATGTTGTCCCTATAATGAAGAAGGATGGAAGAGTAAGGGTATGTGTTGATTACAGGGATCTCAATAAGGCAAGCTTGAAAGATGATATTCCTCTCTCACACATAGATGTGCTGGTAGACAATGCTGCAGGGCTGGGAAGATGTTCATGTATCCACGGGGCATCAGGGTATAACCAAATTCCCATGGATGAGGGGGACAAAGATAAATTGGGTGATGCCCTTTGGATTAAAAAATGCCGGAGCTACCTACCAATGCGCCATCGTCACATTATTCCACGACATGATGCACAAGGATGTAGAAGTATATGTGGATGATATGATCATTAAATCCAGAGGGGCAGAAAGTCACGTACAGGTGTTAAGAAAGGTGTTCAAAAGGCTCAGGAAGTATTAACTGAAGCTGAACCCAGCTAAATGTGTGTTTGGGGCCAGGTCTGGTAAGCTATTGGGATTCATAGTGAGCGAGGAAGGAATAGAAGTGGATCCAGACAAAGTTTGAACCATTCAAGAAATGCCATCCCTAATGACAGAAAGGGAGGTGCATAGTTTCCTGGGAAAACTGAATTACATTTCATATTCATCTCTAATCTCACTGTTAAAGTTGAGCCTATTTTTAAACTACTCAAGAAGAATAACACCGCCCAATGGGATCAAGTTTGTCAAGAGGCTTTTGAAAAGATTAAACAGTACCTGTCAAATTCATCAATATTGGTTCCTCCAGTGACGGGAAGGCCATTGATTTTGTACATGGCAGTTCAACAAAATTTTGATGGGATGTGTGCTGGGACAACATGATGACATGGGGAGAAAGGAAATAGCCATTTACTATCTAAGCAAAAAATTCAACAAATGCGAGTCGAGATACTCATTCCTAGAGAAAACTTATTGCGCATTAGCATAGACAGCAAATCAACTCAAGCAGTACATATTGAATCATAAAATGTGGCTCATCTCTAGAATGGAGCCAATCAAGTATGTATTTGAAAGCCCATTCGTTCTAGGGAGGATAGCAAAATGGCAGGTCATACTTTCTCAATATGACATTGTCTACATGACTAGAAAGGTAGTGAAACGAAGTATGATTGCTGATCTCCTAGCAGAAAACCCGATCAAGGATTATGAAGCCCTGGATTTCGAATTCCCTAATGAGTATGTTAATGAAGTCAGCAGTAATGACAAAGAACCAAATAACATATGGGAAATGTATTTCGACAGAGCAGTCAATTTGTTTGGCAATTGGATTGGGGCAGTTTTGATATCCCCAGATGGAAAACATTTCCCAATAGCTATAAAGCTAAGGTTCAACTGCACCAACAACGTTGCAAAGTATGAAGCTTGTGTGATGGGTTTATAGGCTGCCATCGAAATGAAGATCAAGAAATTAGAGGTGTACAGAGATTCGGCCTTGATCATTTACCAAGTCAAAGGGGAATGGCAAACTAAAGACCCAAAATTGATCATGTATCAAAAGTATCTCCTAGAATTGATCAAGAAATTCGAAGAGATTTCCTTCACTCACCTCAACCGTGACAAGAACCAATTTGCCAATGCCTCAGCCACTCTAGCTATTATGACTCAGATGGAAGAGGGATAGATGACACGTATGTTACAAATTAAAACAAGGAGTGAGCCGGCGTACTGCTTCATGATTGAAGAAGAAATAGATGGTAAACCCTGGTATCATGACATCTAGGTCTATATCAAAACTAGGGAATACCCTCCTGGGGCAAGTAGAAATGAAAGAAGAATGATCAGGAGGTTAGCACTAGGATACTTCCCTAGTGGCAAAATTTTGTACAAAAGAAGTTCCAATGGTGAATTGTTGAGGTGCGTGGATGCAAAAGAAGCAGGGAGGATCCTTTTTAAAACTCATGAAGGGAATTGCGCTACTTAGGCCAATGGGCATATGATGGCCAAGCAAATCATGAGACGGGGATATTTCTAGATTACTCTGGAAAAACACTTCATTGAGTACTTTTGAAAGTGTCATAAATGTCAAATTTATGCTAATCCGATAAATGTCCCGCCTCATTAGCTTTGTAACATTGTCTCACCTTGGCCTTTTGCAATGTGGGGCATCGACGTAATCGGTCCTATTAATCCCAAAGCATCCAATGGGCACTAGTTCATCCTATTGATTACTCTTCCAAATGGGTTGAGGCAATGTCATATGCTCATATCACACAAAATGCATTCCTTAAAATTTTCAAGAATAATGTTATCTGCCGATATGGCCTTCCTGGTGAGATTGTCACCGATAATGCTAAGAATTTGAATGGCCCGAAGATTCGAAATTTGTGTGACTAGTACAAAATCTGGCATCTCAATTCATCACCATACCATCCCCAAATGAACAGAGCGGTGGAAGCCGCTAATAAAAATCTCAAGAGAATAATAAGGAAAATGACCGTCACTTATAAAGATTGGCATGATATGCTTGCCTTCGCCCTTCATGCCTATCGGACCTCCATAAGGACATCGACTGGGGCAACTCCATATTCATTGGTTTATGGAATGGAAGCTGTTCTACCTATAGAGGTTGAAATTCCCTCCCTGAGAATTCTAAAAGAGTCAGAACTTGATGAGTCAGAATGGATTCAATCGAGGTTAGATCAGCTGAATTTAATAGATGAGAGAAGACTAACAGCAGCGTGTCATAGGCAGTTATACCGAAGGAGAATGGCTAAATTATTTAATAAAGACATTCGCTCGCATGAATTCCAATTAGGAGATCTGGTTTTAAAAAAGATCCTCCTAAATCAAAATGATCCCCGGGGCAAATGGTCACCTACTTACGAGGGACCCTATGTGGTTAAAAAGGAATTTTCTGGCGATACACTGATCTTGACTCATATGGATGGGTAAGAATTGCCAAGACCCGTGAATGCAGATGCTGTAAAAAGATATTATGCCTAAATTAAAAAAAAAAATTAAAAAATAATGTAGGAGTGAAAACCCAAAAGGGCGCTCCTAGCAAAATGTGTGAAAGAGGGCGAAAACCCACAAGGGCACTTTCTACAAAATGAGTAAGGGGTGAAAAACCGAAAGGGCATACTAAAAAGTGAGTAAAAAAAAATAAAAAAAAGATCATCCTCTAGGGGTGAAAACCCGAAAGAGCGCTCCTAGGTACAGAAAATGGAGAAATAAGGAAGAGGGCCTGAGACCAAAAGAGGTAATAAGTCACCACGGCATGAACGTTTTTCGGAAGATTACTTGAAATGGTGGCAATTAAGGGAGTTCAAAGTTAGCTAAAAGGGATTTGTGAGATCTATTCTTGTACCATTTTCTTTGAAATTATACCTTTGTTTTTAAGCCATAATATAATTGTTCCCTCACTTTAATTTGTTTTTTTCAATTGTATACCTTGATTTTTGCGCCTTTAATTCGTTAAAACTTTATTATAAGGTAAGGATTTGAATATTGGTAACCTCATATAATTTTCTATGAGATTTACAGGGGATAAACGATAGCCGGGCGATTGGTGCATTAAAAAAAAATATAGGAGTGAAAACCCAAAAGGGCGCTCTTAGCAAAAATGTGTGAAAGAGGGCGAAAAGCCGCAAGGGCACTTTCTACAAAATGAGTAAGGGGTGAAAACCTGAAATGGCATCCTGAAAAAGTGAGTAAAAGGAGGAAATTGTAGGCTAAGTCCTAGGTGTGACACCCCTTACCCGACTACAGTGTAGCCGAGCAAGTTATGCCACTCAGTGTGTCGAGCACTCTATTTTATCTTAATTCATTTTTATTCTTCCTTTTTAATATAACTTGTGAAATATAATTTATTTAAGCCTTTTGTCGAAATTATAATTTATTTGAGGTTCCGAAAATTTTATAGAAAATCCGGCAGAGTACCGGCTAAAAATGGAGAAAACCGTTCTTCGGAACCTGTGAAAAACACTTCCTATATTCTTATTCATTCATCTCAACTCCATTTATCAAAATCTCAATATTTTTCAGTTCACATTCATTTCTCAATCATTCACCTCATTTGATAATCATGTACCAGTTACAGATCAATATTCACTTTTCCATTTACAAACACAAATTTGCATTATTTACATGAAAATCAAAATACATTACATAAGTTTCATTACATATGAGAAAATCAAAATTTATTACAGAATGCCAAAATGACACCTAGTGTCCTACCAATGCACTGCAGAAGTTGAGGTGACACGGACACTATGCAGAACTGTGAACTACCTTACCGAATCTGTGGTCTACTGGGCCCTCTGTCCAAATCTTCAGTACGTACGCGTTGCAAAAGCGACGCGCTAAGCATAAAGCTTAGTGGTGCCAATAATACAAGAAAATATAATATGCAAATAAAAATAATAATTTCCTTGCTATTGTGTTCATAAGAAATGAATAATTACTAACTTATTGTTTAGTCGAGGGCTAATCATGTTTTATGATATTAACTTCTTCATGCATTTCGGTAATTATTTTCTTCATGATCTTGAGCTTCTTTGTATTTTTGTAGTCATTCCTGATACTTAATTTTCGTATTTTCTTTAATAATTAGTTCAATCACAGTTATACTTTTCCATGCTCAAGTAACCTATACTGGACGACTGGAATGGATAACGGGTCGTTGGCACTGGACACCGCGGTGCCTCGGGCCGTCATACCATGGGACGCAGAACGTCAACCATGTATGCAGTCAGTATGGCTAAAAAGCCATGATATCACATAATCGGGCATAAAAGCCATGAATACGGGCATAAAAGCCATGAATACGGGCATAAAGCCATGAATACAGGCATAAAGCCTTTCGCAGTACTGCTAAAATAATACCCTATTGACATGCCAACCTATCCAAACCAATCACATTAGGCCTACTATGGCATTTTGCACTTTTAAGTTTCACAATTTTTGAATTTCAAGTTTTCATGTCACTATTCATTTCATTAGTCAACTAAAATGTTGACTTTTGCATAAACAATAGGTACATTGGTTTTAGTACTCCCAACATACCACATTTTGTACTCAAAACTTGTTGGTTTTGGTCACTTTTTCAAAGCTTAGGTCATTTTGGCAAAATTGCCAATTTTTTGGTTTCGGTGTCACTATTCACCTCATTGGTCAACAAAAATGTTGACTTTTGGATAGAAAATATGTGTATTGGTTTTAACACTCCAAACATACCACATTTTGTATTTAAAACTTGTTGGTATTGGTTGCCAATACCATTTCTAAGCTTAATGCTAATTGAACAAAATTTTCAGATTTGGTGCTTCATCTTTACTGTTCCATTTGTTATTTTTACAGTGGGAATTTGAGGAAATGGTAAACATGAAAGTTGTTCCTTATTCTGTCTAGTTGAATTTCCTTTTTTGAATCACTCCATTTGGAGTTTTGTAGCTCAAGTTATGGCCAAAATAAGTTTACTGTTCACGTGCACTGTTCATGCTGCACTTTTGGGTTTTGGCAGATTTTGGTCCAAATTTGGTCAGTAATTTGATCAAGTTAAGTTCATAATTTGGCCTAACTTCCTTCATATGAAATGTTATACTGTGCCTTAGGTTTTCATCGGTTCAAGAATCGCCTAAATCCGAGTTTTCTAGAGAGTTATAGTCATCCAAACATTACTGCTCAAATGAAAATTCTGGAAATCTCAGTACAGTAAACTTCACTTTGCTCAATGATTTGATTAGGTTAATGGCATAATTTAGATTGGTGTCCCTCATGAAAGTTATTTGTCTATATCTTATCTTGTTGCTGTAAAAATTTCAGGTCAATTGACCATATCTACAGTGAGTTATGGCCAAATGAACAGTTACTATTCATTTGGTCATTTCTGCAGGGGCTATTTGCAGGGTATCCGGATTGGGGCCAAGTTTTGGTCCTCTTGCTTTGGTCTTTTGGGCATGGTTTCTTCAGTAAAAATGTGCCATTATAAGCCTAGTTTCATGTCCAATTGTCCAAACACCAATTGGACCAACACAGCCAAAGATATGGCAGTCCAAGTGGACTGAAATCTCAGCCACTATGCTGCTGTCCCTAGGCAGCCTACCATTCCACTTTGCCATGCCATATTTTAGTCCAATTTATGGTCAACTCACCTAAAATGGTCACTAATTGACCATTAAGATGTTCTCTAACAATTTCCTAAGCCAAGTCAATTTTTCACTTCTCAAAACCCTAGTTTTCCCTTATGATTCACACATACACCTAATTAAGCACTTCCATTCATTATTTATGTGTATATACACCTTAAACATAATCTCTAATTCATTCTAAGTCCATTAAAACCATCAAAAACACTCCACCTTTGTTCCTTCCTTAGGGCAGCCGAAATTCATAGGGTCCATATACATAGATTCCATTCATTTAATTTACAAAACCTTACTCACTTTAAGTCTTTAACATGAATTAAAAGAGATTTAAGTGTAAATAGGCACTAACCTTTAGGTGGCAGATTTTTCAAGCTACCCAAACTCCTTCTTTCTTCTTTTGGCTGCCTAGAGGTTGCTTAGGATGTGGGGACAAGTTTTAATGAAGATAACTTAGGGTTTTGAGGTGAGAAAGGGTGTGGATTCAAGCTTTGTAAGCATGAAAATGGAGAAGGGAAAAGAGAAGCATGAAACATTTTATTGGGGAAGAAGAGTAGCTGCAGAAAATTCTCTAAAATGGTCTTCTTTTTCTGCCCATTTATGTATTATAAATGTCTTCCTTTAATTTGATTGGCTAAGGGGTTCTAATTACATCAAGCTTATGTCATTAATGCCTTTTTATTTGATTTTTCTTTCTTCTTTCTTTAACTCATTTCTAATTAAATTTTTACTAATATTTATTCATATTTTAGATCATAATAATTATTTACTTAACTGGACAAGTCGGCCAAAATTCACCTCAAGGCGAAATGACCAAAATGCCCTCCGCTTGGCTTAACGGGTCAAAATTGGTGCACTGATTGAAAAATTTTTCTAAATATTTTCTTGGCATTCTAATGACATAGGAATCTCAGTTACCCTTCTCTGGGGTCCCAAAAATTATTTTATGAATTTTTTCCTGAATCTAGGGCTCCTAGTTGCAGAACCGCAACTTCCTCTCAGTTACCCATCGCTTGGGCACCTACTGCTTGACTTGGTTGTATTTTATTTCTAAAATTTTTACTAAGTGTTTCTTATTAATATTTGAGTTAATTATGATTCCTGACTTTAGTTTAAATATTTTTTCCGTAAGGTCTAGCTGTCCTGACCGACATCGGTCACCTAACAAGAGACTGTATGAATTGCTACGGGAGGATGTTACAACTCTTCCCCTCTTATTTAAATTTCGTCCTCGAAATTTACCCAATGTAAATAGCCAAGGAGCTAATACCTCTTTATTTCTTCACCTTTCCGTGTTATCCTACTTCACTTTCTCCTTAGTCTCAATCCTATCCTCAAACAGTTATGTACTCATCCTTTTTCATCTTAAATACAGTCTCATTCTCATCTCCATTCACTATCTCATTGTCTCTTCATTCTCTTATTCCATACCTTAACCTAAAATAAACAAGAAATACAGATCTGCAATAGTGTCACCTCGACTCATATGAATGCAATGCATGATATGCAATCTATCTAGGTCCAGAAACGCCTAAACTGCACTCTGATACCACTAAATGTGACACCCCTTACCCGACTACAGTGTAGCCGAGCAAGTTATGCCACTCAGTGTGCCGAGCGCTCTATTTTATCTTAATTCATTTTTATTCTTCCTTTTTAATATAACTTGTGAAATATAATTTATTTAAGCCTTTTGTCGAAATTATAATTTATTTGAGGTTCCGAAAATTTTATAGAAAATCCGGCAGAGTACCAGCTAAAAATGGAGAAAATCGTTCTTCGGAACCTGTGAAAAACACTTCCTATATTCTTATTCATTCATCTCAACTCCATTTATCAAAATCTCAATATTTTTCAGTTCACATTCATTTCTCAATCATTCACCTCATTTGATAATCATGTACTAGTTACAGATCAATATTCACTTTTCCATTTACAAACACAAATTTGCATTATTTACATGAAAATCAAAATACATTACATAAGTTTCATTACATATGAGAAAATCAAAATTTATTACAGAATGCCAAAATGACACCTAGTGTCCTACCAATGCAATCGCAGGTTGAGGTGACACGGACACTATGCAGAATCGTGGAACTACCTTACCGAACTGTGGTCTACCGGGCCCTCTGTCCAAATCTTTCAAGACGCAGCGTTGCAAAAGCGACGCGCTAAGCATAAAGCTTAGTGGTGCCAATAATACAAGAAAATATAATATGCAAATAAAAATAATAATTTCCTTGCTATTATGTTAATAAGAAATGAATAATTACTAACTTATTGTTTAGTCGAGGGCTAATCATGTTTTATGATATTAACTTCTTCATGCATTTCGTTAATTATTTTCTTCATGATCTTGAGCTTCTTTGTATTTTTGTAATCATTCCTGATACTTAATTTTCATGTTTTCTTTAATAATTAGTTCAATCACAGTTATACTTTTCCATGCTCAAGTAACCTATACTGGACGACTGGACGGGATAACGGGTCGTTGGCACTGGACACCGTGGTGCCTCGGGCCGTCATACCATGGGACGCAGAACGTCAACCATGTATGCAGTCAGTATGGCTAAAAAGCCATGATATCACATAATCGGGCATAAAAGCCATGAATACGGGCATAAAAGCCATGAATACGGGCATAAAGCCATGAATATAGGCATAAAGCCTTTCGCAGTACTGCTAAAACAATACCCTATTGGCATGCCAACCTATCCAAACCAATCACATTAGGCCTACTAGGGCATTTTGCACTTTTAAGTTTCACAATTTTTGAATTTCAAGTTTTCATGTCACTATTCATTTCATTAGTCAACTAAAATATTGACTTTTGCATAAACAATAGGTACATTGGTTTTAGTACTCCCAACATACCACATTTTGTATTCAAAACTTGTTGGTTTTGGTCACTTTCTCAAAGCTTAGGTCATTTTGGCAAAATTGCCAATTTTTTGGTTTTGGTGTCATTATTCACCTCATTGGTCAACAAAAATGTTGACTTTTGGATAGAAAATAGGTGTATTAGTTTTAACACCCCAAACATACCACATTTTGTATTTAAAACTTGTTGGTATTGGTTGCCAATACCATTTCTAAGCTTAATGCTAATTGAACAAAATTTTCAGATTTGGTGCATAATCTTTACTGTTCCATTTGTTATTTTTACAGTGGGAATTTGAGGAAATGGTAAACATGAAAGTTGTTCCTTATTCTGTCTAGTTGAATTTCCTTTTTTGAATCTCTCCATTCGGGGTTTTATAGCTCAAGTTATGGCCAAAATAAGTTTACAGTTCACGTGCACTGTTCATGCTGCACTTTTGGGTTTTTGCAGATTTTGGTCCAACTTTGGTCAGTAATTTGATCAAATTAAGTTCATAATTTGGCCTAACTTCCTTCATATTAAATGTTCTACTGTGCCTTAGGTTTTCATCGGTTCAAGAATCGCCTAAATCCGAGTTTTCTAGAGAGAGTTATAGTCATCAAAACATTACTGCTCAAATGAAAATTCTGGAAATCTCAATACAGTAAACTTCACTTTGCTCAATGATTTGATTAGGTTAATGGCATAATTTAGATTGGTGTCCTTCATAAAAGTTGTTTGTCTATATCTTATCTTGTTGCTGTAAAAATTTCAGGTCAATTGACCATATCTACAGTGAGTTATGGCCAAACTGTTCATTTAGTCATTTCTGCAGGGGCTGTTTGCAGGGTATCCGGATTGGGGCCAAGTTTTGGTCCTCTTGCTTTGGTCTTTTGGGCATGGTTTCTTCAGAAAAAATGTGAAATTATAAGCCTAGTTTCATGTCCAATTGGCCAAACACCAATTGGACCAACACAGCCAAAGATATGGCAGTCCAAGTGGACTGAAATCTCAGCCACTATGTCATTGTCCCTAGCAAACCTACCATTTCACTTTGCCATGCCATATTTTAGTCCAATTTATGGTCAACTCACCTAAAATGGTCACTAATTGACCATTAAGATGTTCTCTAACAATTTCCTAAGCCAAGTCAATTTTTCACTTCTTAAAACCCTAGTTTTCTCTTATGATTCACACATACACCTAATTAAGCACTTCCATTCATTATTTATGTGTATATACACCTTAAACATAATCTCTAATTCATTCTAAGTCCATTAAAACCATCAAAAACACTCCACCTTTGTTCCTTCCTTAGGGCAGCCGAAATTCATAGGGTCCATATACATAGATTCCATTCATTTAATTTACAAAACCTTACTCACTTTAAGTCTTTAACATGAATTAAAAGAGATTTAAGTGTAAATAGGCACTAACCTTTAGGTGGCAGATTTTTCAAGCTACCCAAACTCCTTCTTTCTTCTTCTTTTGGCTGACTAGAGGTTGCTTAGGATGTGGGGACAAGTTTTAGTGAAGATAACTTAGGGTTTTGAGGTGAGAAAGGGTGTGGATTCAAGGTTTGTAAGCATGAAAATGGAGAAGGGAAAAGAGAAGCATGAAACGTTTTATTGGGGAAGAAGAGTAGCTGCAGAAAATTCTCTAAAATGGTCTTCTTTTTTTGCCCATTTATGTATTATAAATGTCTTCCTTTAATTTGATTGGCTAAGGGGTTCTAATTACATCAAGCTTATGTCATTAATGCCTTTTAATTTGATTTTTCTTTCTTCTTTCTTTAACTCATTTCTAATTAAATTTTTATTAATATTTATTCATATTTTAGATCATAATAATTATTTACTTAACTGGACAAGTCGGCCAAAAATCACCTCTGAAGGCGAAATGACCAAAATGCCCTCCGTTTGGCTTAACAGGTCAAAATTGGCTGTACCGATTGAAAAATTTTTCTAAATATTTTCTTGGCATTCTAATGCCATAGGAACCTCAATGACCCTTCTCTGGAGTCCCAAAAATTATTTTATAATTTTTCCCCCGGGTCTAGGGCTCCTAGTTGCGAGAACCGCAACTTCCCTCCGGTTACCCATCGCTTGGGCACTGGCTCGTTTGACTTGGCTGTATTTTATTTCTAAAATTTTTACTAAGTGTTTCTTATTAATATTTGAGTTAATTATGATTCCTGACTTTAGTTTAAATATTTTTTTCCAGAAGGTCTAGCTGTCCGGACCGATACTGGTCACCGGAACAGTAGACTGTGCAGAATTGCTACCGGGAGGATGTTACACTAGGACTTGTTCTGACCCTCTCCAATAATCTTTTATCTTTGAGATCTTGTTAAGTACACTTTGATTGGAGGAACATCTTGTGTTAGGTTTGCTTTGTGATCATTAAAGGTACAAACATAACATTTCATACCCTCAACCTCTGGATTTAAGTTCCAAGTTGATTTTTAATTTTCCAGCACTTTAATTTCATGCCTTCAACCTCTGGATTCAAGATCCAAGTTGATATTTACTTTCCAGCATTTTAATTTCCTATTATCAACCTCTGAATTCAAGATTCATGTTTATTTTAATTTCATTGCCTTTAACCTTTGAATTCAAGATCCAAGTTGATTTTTAATTTCCAGTATTTTAATTTCCTATCATCAACCTCTGAATTCAAGATTCATGTTGATTTTAATTTCATATCCTCAACCTTTGGATTCAAGATCCAAGTTGATTTTTAATTTTCCAGCACTTTAATTTCATGCCTTCAACCTCTAGATTCAAGATCCAAGTTGATTTTTAACTTTTGGCATTTTAATTTCCTGTTATCAACCTCTTAATTCCAGATCCAAGTTGATTTTTACTTTCCAGCATTTTAATTTCATACCCTCAACCTCTGGATTCAAGATCCAAGTTGATTTTTAATTTTCTAGCATTTTAATTTCATTGCCTTCAACCCCTGGATTTAAGATCCAAGTTGATCTTTACTTTCTAGCATTTTAATTTCTTGTTATCGACCTCTGAATTCAAGATCTAAGCATCTTAATTTCTGATTGTCTACCTCTGGATTCAAGATCCAAGTGGATTTTAGTTTTCAGCATTTTAATTCCAGACCTAAGTTGATTTCACCTTTTAGCATTGACCAATGCTAAGGTTAAAACCCAAATTAATTCCACATTTCAGTCTCCCAAAATATGGTCCTATGTCTTTACATGATTTCTATCCAAGAGAATTTTATTCTCTCTAAAAGAAAACATGTAAAAAGGGGCAGCTATTGACACCATATATAGGCTGACCTTCAAAGTCAACTTTGAATAATTACGATTCAATCGATCTCTCTAGTGAATGCCCTAGCTGATCTCTGCCTTATGTTATTTCGATCTCTTAATGATGTCTGGATTAACTTCTCTTCTCAAATTTAATATGATTTGTTTTCTGATCTCTTTATGTCCAAAGCTCCAAATTATTGGGGATAGGCATTTTATCCAATCTTTAAGTTGATTTAACAAACTTAACAAATTAAAGTCATTTTTTAGGCTTTCCAATTTATTTGATCTCTGTTAGAAAGTTTTATGGCTAACAAATTAGGCAGTGGATTAGTGCTCATCCATGTTCAGTTTAATATTTTCCCGATCTCAGTAGAAATTAATCATAAAAGCTACTTAAATTCATTAAAATTTGTTCTTAAATTCATACAAGTCAATTAGTATGGGGGTCTTCTCTGCCCTGCTCTCCCGTTACATTCCTCTCTCTCTTGTCACCCTCATGCTCCTCATCGCTGTCCTCTTCTATCATCTGGATGAGCTTATCCATCCAGGTAAAATCCTCCTTAGGATAACGCTTCTTTAGTTCAAACAAAAGGTCGCTATGGGCATTCACATATGCCCAAGCCTCTTTTGTAGTGATCTCTTCCTCCTTTGCCCGAAGCTCCTCCTCCTTTGCCCTAAGTTCCTCAGAAAAATGAGCAAGATCGGCAGATCGACCAGCCCGAGTGACTTCAAGTTCTCGCCCCACTTCAGCTATCCTCTTTTCGCAATACTTCACTCGATCTTCTAGTTTGACAATGTAATCATTGGCAGTGGAGAGCTGAGCCTTTGCAGTCGACACATCCTAGACCGCCTTAAGAATCTCCTTCTTTAAGACGTGGGCTTTTTCTCTAATCACATGTTGGTTCGCAATAGCCTCTAAGCCTAAACTCATTGTCTAAGTTAGAATATCATCAATTTTCTCCTCAGCCAATCGGTTTCGATCTTCTTGGAAACAGATGGAGGCTCCCAGGACCTTGGCTAGACCAGGATTTCCCCAGGCTGAGCGGTTTCTTTCCAGCAATTGGATAAGGAGTTGAGCTCCTTGAGAGAGCATTCTAACAGTAGGGCCAGTAGACTCCCCTTCTATATTAGAAGAGATCGGAGGAGGTGGATGTTCAATCTGCCGAGGTAGAGAGGCAATGACCTCTACTTTTGAGATCAACTGCTCTTGACGTCGAGGAGGGGAGCTCAGTATTTCTACTAAGTCTCGTCTGGGTGTTTGAGCAGCGGCGGCGGTAGCCTCTTTCATCGCTTGTTCCTTTCGGGAGACCTCCCTTTTTCACTTGCGGCTCTCTTTGGAAGCTTCACTACCTACCATACCTGCACAAAGAAGAAGTCAGTGAGTTCACTAAGATTGAGAGACTAGGGATCTGGATTATACCGATTGCAGAACCGAGGTCAGAAAGCTGAAGCTCCTAAACTTCACGGGCGATCAGCCGCATCATCCATCATTTCAGTTCGGCCATGACCGCATCTAAGCACGAATAAATATGGGTGGCTACCTGAGCTTTTAATTCTTTCACCATGGCATCTTTATCTTTATCTAAAGTGAGCTTCTTAGGAACATGGGGGACCAAATAATTCCAATTACGTGGGATCCCCTCAAAGCCATTTTGATCCTTGCTCCTAAGGATGAAAAACCGATCCTTCCAGTTCTTCAGTAAAGAAGGGAGATCGGTCTAAAGTTCGCAGTTTGGCTTTGCCTAAAAAAATCAAAATTCATCATCCTTTCTTCGAGCAAGCCTATGCAGCTCGACAAAAACTCTAACCATGGGCTCTAGTCTCTTGGCTCGGCAGAGACCTCTGAAGGCTACTAAAGTCCACCAGGAGTTCGGATGCACTTGAGCTACTGATAAATGGTGGAGTTTTAAGACGGTCTTGTAAAATCCATCCAAGGGAAAATGGAGCCTGGACTTCAGCTGCTCCTCATACACTATGATAAGATCACCTTCTTCAAAGAAGTGATTAGCTCAAAGATCACTATGGCCTCTGATCAGTTCAAATTAGTCGATCCGCAGATTGTTTTCTTCACTAATAGATTGGAGATCAGCCTCTCTAAGGATTGACGGTAGTTCATCAACTGGCAGGTTCTCCTTCTTCGAAGATGTTCCTCGCTTTAGTCTGGTAGCTTGACCAGTACCCGGAATGATGGCTGTGCTGGATCACTCGCTTGGTCTAATCGTTTCACCTTCTTTTGAGGTCCATGAAATTTGGATGAAAGGCAGGCTCGGAGCTCTCTAACCCTCGGTACCACTCATTTTCAGGAAATAAAAAGGAAAATTGATTGGAAAAAGATTAAAGCTCTTACCGAAGTACTAATCGGTGCCGGAAAAACTTGGAAAACGACAGAGAATTTAATATCGATGAGAGAAATCTGAAAGCTGCATGATTTGCAAATGGCTATCCCCTCCCTATTTATACCCGCTGGTGTATTAAATGTTGCATCGATAAGAGAGATCTGACCGTTCTAGTGCCCCAAGAAAATTCTAGAAGCGCAGAAAAGAGATTGGATAAAGGAGATCAGTTTATGAGTTCGTTTGACTGGATTAGATTGGACACAATTAAAAGGGATCGAAAAATAATGCATAATAAAACAAAATAAATATTCAAATAAAATTTCATTTCATTTCCAAAAGTTCAGATTATATCATTTGGGCGGTCTCTCAAGATCAGTAATTACATGTATCCCTACACTACATTCTACCAAAATCAGACTACTTCCGAACTTAAAATGTCACACGATGGGCCTATGTCAAAGCCTAGTCTTGTGGCTGAATCAAAGGTATGTTTGAGCAGAAAGCCAACCACAAATATTGGATAGATGTGCAGCTCAGATAGGGTGACTATGACTCTCATGATATTGAGCGGAGTCATCGCCAATGTCATTGACCAGAACCGAGCTGCAATAGGGATGCCCGATATGGTTGGGACCAAATGAACTTCAAGAGGAGGTCACCAATATCAAGATTAAAATTAGCAAACCTCTTGTTTGAGATCGGTCTATCGATCATACTTATAGACTGATTTGAGATCAGCATGGTCGTCACTTTCAACCTTGATTGGTAAATTAGTCCAGTTCTCTCATTGTCATTAGATGACATTCTCATAGCTCTCTGATCGCCGAGGTCATAAATTTTCAGGCAAGGGGCAAAGGAAACAATCTAAAAAAGATCAAAATGGCCATCATAATTAGAATTATCGCCGAAAAAGCTAGAATTGAGAAGTGGTGCATTAGAAATAAACTGGAGAAGGAAAAGTGAAGTGTGAAGGTGATTTCCTATTGCTGCATATATATAGGGCCCTGGCATTTATTGTGGAACTCGAAGCGGGCTCATCGGTAACCAAAGAATTTATTATTTTGACCGATACAGGTCAGATTGAATAGGAGGTTGGAAAATAAAGAGATCGAGAAGTAAAAAGGACCAGATGCAAAAGAAGATAAAGATCAAAATAACAATCTTAAGATGGGTCAGTCACAATAAGATCGGGAAAAAAACAAGGGACAACCTATAGAGATCAGAGAACTCAGGGGTTAAATAACTTCTGATCAGGACCTTCAATTAGCTCCCTTCACCACTAGATCTGAGTTAGTTAAAGCATTGAAGGCATAATGTAATCCTCACCACACATCTCATTTGTAAGGATGCCCACCTAGCCGCCAGACACCAAATGGTTAAAGCAACCCTGTACATCTCGATCTACACCGTTGATTATAATTGTAAGGATGGATTTAGAGCCCTCGGATCAAAAGCAAATGACATATTTGGTTCCTTTTGTTCCTAGCCTTTGGATCCATTTTGTAAGGCGAGACCCTTGACCGTTAGATTAAGGGATGAAAGGACAAATATTCTGAATGGAATCCCAACCCTCCATTTTGATTCTCTTTAATTCTCAGACATCAGATTATGTCCTTTTGAATCTAAGCCTTTCATTTCCTCCTGATAAGATCCTGACCCTTCATTTTGAACACCCATTCCCTATAAATACCTATATGCAATACTGTAGAAAGGAGGAGGTGGTGATTATCGGGGAAAGACTCTGAACTTTGATTCAGTCTTATTGCTTGTCATTCGAAGCCCTCAAAGTTTTAAGAAACTTTATAAACTAGTTTTCTGAAGTATTTCATTTCAAAGAGCTCTGAATCCTGTGATTTTCATTTTCAGTACCTGTGCACTACCCTATGAACCCAACTTCACTCAGCCTCATTCCCATCACTTTAGTATCTATGTATTACCCTTCGAGCTCAACTTCATTCCGCTTTATTCCCATTACCTCGGGTAAGCTCAAAGTTCTTCGACCGTTTGCCTTCAGCTCTCTAAGATTTATTGATACCGGAGTCGGCTCGCCTGTCTCCCCAACTTTCTATAGGAAAATGAACGTAACTCTGGTGGTCATAGAAAGATCACCATAGGTTAGAGGGGCCGAAATGGAAAATAAGCTATGAGATTGGGACCTGGAATAAGCTCAGGTGATAAGACAAGAGATTGGAAATCAAGACGAAGTTCGGACCTCAGGCAGGCAACCAGAAAAGGGATGGAGTCTGAAACCAAAGAGTTTGGATAAAACAATCATGTGGCAGATCGATAAGGAGTTCGGCCTAACGTCTGCCATCTAGTTATAAAATCCCATAGGCCAGGAAAAGCGTTTCACAGGGGTTTCCTGTGTCTTCGGTATTTCTTTCCAATATAAAAAGGATCAAGAAAGACTCTTTACCTGAATCCCTAGTTCAAAGTTCTAAGAAAATGCCATTCTTATAAATATATTAAGAGATCGAGAGAGAGTTCTTACCCGAACTCAATCAAATTTTCACGCAAAGCATTTTAGATTGGGAGAGAGTTCTTACCCGAACTTAGAAAAATTTTTAACATAATATATTAACAGATCGGGAGAGAGTTCTTACCCGAACTCAGCCAAATTTCACACAAAGCATTTTAGATTGGGAGAGAGTTCTTACCCGAACTCAGCTTAATTTTTAACACAATATATTAAGAGATCAGGGGAGAGTTCTTACCCAAATTCTCAGCCAAAATTTTAACAAATATATAGAGATTGGGGGAGAGTTCTTACCCAAATCCTCCACTTAAATCTTAACAGAATACATTAAGAGATTAGGAGAGAGTTCTTACCCAAATTCTCCGCTTAAATTTTAACAGAATACATTAAGAGATTGGGAGAGAGTTCTTACCCGAATTCTCTTAGCTTAAATTCAAATTAAAATATGTTAAGAGATCAGGAGAGAGTTTTTACCTGAATTATCTTAGCTAAAATCCTAATAGAACATTTTAGATCGGGAGAGAGTCCTTTCCCTTCTAACTCCATTATTATAATTAATACTCATCATACGTCCTAAATGGTGAGTCTGTGGGAGAGTTCATCCAAAGTGTCCCGAATATTATGTTGAGGCTCGATGGAGAGTCCTCCTTAAGGCACTCATATTTATAGGGCAAAAATTCCCCCTGAAAATATCACAACTTCAATATTCATATTAATCCTCAAAATACCTATTACACAACACCTATTCACTGAAGGGTTATCTCATGTACTCGTGTTCTTGGGTAACCCATAATAGTGAAATATCAAACATTCCTTTTATCCGTGCAAAGGATTAACATCATCATTCTAACCCCCAAATTATCAATTTCAATTTATAAAGAGCACAACATTAAATCTGCCTACCCTCGTTGAGGGACGAGGTGGGGTGCCTAACACCTTCCCCACCTGTATATGGACCCCGAACCTTGAATCTTTGTCTTCGTAGTGGTCTTTAATTTGATCTTACAAACGGTTTTCTTTAATTTATCTCAAAATTAAAGTGGCGACTCCTCACCTTTCCCACTTCGATGAGAATTGTCCGGTGATTGTAAAGTCCTTGCGATAATCATAAAACATCAAGCTACTCTAAGAGATCGAAAAATCATTACACTTGAACATGAGATCATACAGAGCCATGACCAAATATCGAATGAAACTTTAAAACATTTGAAGAGTGATTTGATATAATTGTAAAGATTCGAAAATGTCTTAAGCTTATTAAGGTCAGAATCATTATTTAGAGATCGGATAAAACCTTAACTTTGTTTGAGGAATATTTGGGCAACTCAAGCTAGATACCTGATCACAAAACTATGCAAATGCAATTTTGAGGTATTTGTACATAGAGAGATTGAAAAACAACAGCATGCCAGATCGGATGGTCCGGAGATCCAATATTGATTTGAAAACATTGATAAAGACTAAGGGATCGGAAAGCAATCTAACTTGAACACAAGATCGATTTACTCCGAAGACAAGCCATTGGTGAGTTCAGAAAAGCTACCTGTGATTCGGTCATCGGTCGAAAATGGATAACATAATGAAGTTTTAATTTTAAAAGAACCTTACATTTGAGGGTCGACCAAAATATGGTATCTACACATGAAATCAATTTTGAATTTCATAGCTTCTATCCATTTATAAGAGTCTATATCTGATATAGCTTCTTCATCGGTAAAAGGATCATCTCCATGATCTATTTCTTCATGAACAAACAACTCTTGTTCATTTGCATGAAGAAAACTATACCTTTCTGGTGGATGAGATATCCTGGTTAATCTGCGAGGAAATTTTAATGATTGGGCTCCAACCACTAGAGGAGTTGTCTGCTTTGGTGTCACACCCTACCCCTCTGTAAGGCATGACATGATCCCGTAGTATACCTAATGAATTATCAACTCCGTCTACTGATAACCCATTAAATACACTACAAGGGATTTTAAAAACTTTTCTTACTTCTTTCACAGTGGTGAGCACTATTTACAGGTGTTAAAAACTTTTGTGAACTGAAGTGATAGAACTAACACATTTGACTTATTTGGAATTTCTGTAAAAATTTTGGCAGAGTGCCATCTGTATTTTGGATAAAACAGTTCTTCAGAAAACCTGTAAAAAGCACTTTAATATTTTTCCAAATATCAACTCCAACAAAATTCAACACAATATTTTTCTCAACTCAATCCACAACAATTTTTCAGTATTTTCAAAGGATGAGATAAAAGAAATATAATACAAATTTTACAAGTCAAAATAACTCATAATTCACTTTACAACTTCAATGTACAATTTTAATTTACAACTGCTCAAATAATTTACATACATATATTTACATGCATACATCAGACCTATGTACATGGGTATACCTATAATATACCTGGAGCTGGTCTGAACGTGTCTTCAAAGAAACTTACTCACTGCTCTATGCTCTTCTTACCTGCTACAGCATACAAAGCTATCGCTGAGTGGTGAACTTAGTGGTGCACAACTATAATTTAAAACATAGTACAATATACATTGACAAAATTTACAGTAAATAAATTGGAAATCTGAATACTCATCAAATTCCAAAACTCAAAATATTCATTGCCAATAATGTAAATCATTTGTATAAAATGACTTTGATCACGACATTCAATTTATCAAATCATGACTAACCATTTAAGGTAGTTCCAACAAAATCAATTATACATAACACATAATTGAAATCACAATTCTTTACCATTCAAAAGCCATTCTGTATCTCAAAAATCATTATGTATCTCAAAAATCAATCTTTATCTCAAAACCATGTTGTATCTCAAAAACCACGCTGTAGCTCAAAAACCATGCTGTATCTTAAAAATCATTCTTTATCTCAAAAGCCATTCTTTATCTCAAAAGCCATTCTTTATCTCACTAACTATGCAAGACTAATCCGAAAGGGCCATCTTCGGGGTGATTCTAACTCCCTATGGTCGGGGAGGTCGAATCGAATTCTAACTCCCTATGGTCGGGGAGGTCGAATCATCGTGCATAGTACCATCACAATAATGAATCTTTCGCAAGGGCCATAACGATAAAATAAACTTAGATCTAACCTCAAATCAGAGGAAAATCTAAGCCTGTGCACGTACCATGGTAATCAAAACACAACTAACTCCATTGTCTTCTCAACAAATGAGAGAGACAGGTAATAACCTAGGCAAGCATCTATAGTGAGATATAAAACAATATCACAATCCTTTCAGTGAGCATAAATCACAATACAATTCGATTCAAAGTCAATTCCAATATCCAATAATTTTTATGCTCATCACAATTCAAATCATAAATTTGCATTTTTCCATGAAAATTACCATCACAATTCAAAACATGTTCTATCACAATTTTCCAAAACATAATTATTCAATCCATAACAATGCTTAATACTTGTGGAAATACCATTTCACAAAGCTAAATTCATACATACTATAACAATTTCAATAATCATTGAATCAAATCCAATGCTTGTTAAACATAATACATAAGAAAAATATGTCATTTAATCATATGAAATATTCAAAACAAAATCAGTTAAAAACTAGCTGTGCACAAACCTCGATAATCGTCTTACAGTCTGGACTCAGTATTTCCTTCCCTTTTTCTGAGTCTTTGCTAACTGAGAAACACAATTTGAAGTGTTTCAGTACTAAATTAAACTGTCTCTATCGATAATATTTGACAAATAATTCACTGAAAGCTATTATTTACTTAATCACCTAATATACCGACCCTCGATGCGTTCTAGGTAAATTAGGTTTTAGTGTCATTAATATGTCACAATCGATAGGGTTTTAGGGTTGGTACGTTTTACCAAACTCATTTCCTTGTTTAGTGCATTTTCTTGGAATTTGCTGGATTCCGGGACACTAGTTTGACCTAGCCGGACGACCTGGTTCCCTCAGTTTTCGGGTTTCGATCCAAACTAAAAACTTGTATATCTATGTCTTATTACACGCGGGGCAATATTTCAGGTCAATCTGAGTTATGTAGACCAAGTTATAGTCATTTTACTATTTCTGGTCAAATGGCATCAAATTAGGTCATTTTAGGTCAAATTTGGTCAACTTTGGTTCGGCCAGTTTTTGGACCCGAACTTGTGCAAGCTGTTTGACTTGCTTATGATCATTTCTGGGCTTTGGTGTCTTCATAAGATTTGTAGGTATGGGTCTTAACTATTCATGGTTAAAGTTTCAGGTCAATTGGACCTGTTTTGAGTGAGTTATGGCCTAAACACTATCTGCTGCCCAATTGGTCAATTTTCAGGTTTCAATTGCACCTAATCCGAATTGGTCATTTTTTTATGTCACCTTGCAAGCAGAATTTTGGTATGCTTTCTTAATGAAAGTTGGCACATTTTGTGCCTAGTTTCACCTCCAATTGGTCTCATACCAATTGAGGTTACACATTTAAAGTTATAGGCTAAAATGCATACTGCCCTTAATTACCTTACTTATACATGTATCCATTACACATTTAATTGCTATATGTCCACTTCCCTTACCAATTCTGTTTTGGTACATTACCAAAACCACATACCTCTTCACTTTAAAGTCACTTTGGGCATATTACAATTATCCTCAATACACCAATTAAAACTCAAATTTACAAAGTCTAAGTACAATCACATATACACCTAAACATTACTCATTCTTACATACACTTTACACAACCAATCTATATACATATCCATCAATCCTCAATGTCAATATTCTGCCAATACCTTCACGAACTCATACATTTATCAAAGTGTCCCAAGGCTGCCGAATTGTCCCATAATGCCAAAGTGTCCTACAATTCATCAATTTCCATTCCAAGTGCACAATTACCATATACATGTGGAATTAATTTACTTGGACATTAAATCACCCTAATCAATATAATTTCTCATCAAATATATGTATAAACATTTCATTAAACATATAACTCCATGGCTGTCCAAAATGGACATATCAATAACTCCTCAAACTTAAAAATTTCCTTCACAATTCAAACACCCATAACAAGTATACAAAGTTTAACAAAGCAATGTTCAAAAATACAAACTTACCTTTGGTTGGGACATGTTAAACCTTCACTAAACTTCTTGATTTTGGTATCAAACTCTTCCTTGTGATGTGGGGACAATTTTTAATGAAGCTACCTAGGTGATTAGAGGTGAAATGAAGGAGTGGATCAAGCTTGAAGAAAAATGGCCATGGAGGTTTTGGGAGCTTTTCATTCATGGCAATGGAGGTTTCTAATGTTGAAGATGATATTTTAGTGGAGCAATCTGCCCACTTAATACATTTTAAAATCCCTTAGTGGTCTACTCACATTAGTTAATTCATTTAATATGTTTAATGTGCTAATTACACACTTTCACTCCACTTTTGGTTATTTGCATTAGATACCACTAAACTAATTTTTCATTTTATTTTCTAAGTGTAATATTATTTATTTTTAATGGACATTTAGGTCAAAAGACAATTCGGGATGTCAAATGACCATAATGCCCCTGTTCGGGTTGCATTCCAGATTTTTCGGTAACACCGAGTTTTGTCTGTTTTTCGATTTCTCACTTTTCTTTGTACTAATTATTTAATTTTTCTTTGATATTTCTAATGATATTTATACTTCAATTGATGTCTCTTTAAGTCCTAAAAATATTTTCCAGGGTTCCCCACAGTCCAGGGCTAGTCAATGGTCCACGCCGTGACTTCCCGGTGCGGTCACCCATCGATAGGGTTCTCGGCTCGCTTAACTTGGTTACATTTCTTTGCTATTATTTTTCCTTTGTTTTTCTTATATTTTCTTTTCTTGTATTTCATTATTTTATGTCTAGTCACTCATAACGAAGTGTAGTTCTAGGCATCCTAGCTGTCCGAATAGCACTGGTCACCCGAACAGTAGAACGCACTACCGAACTTAGGGGTGTTACATTTGGCCATAAGTGTGACACCCCTTACTTGTCTACAGTATAGCTGAGTAAGATATGTGATACAGTGTACTGGAACACCATATTTTATTTCAATCATTTTTATTTTTCCTTAATTTATTTCTAATGGTTATAAAGTACAATTTATGAAATATAATTCATTTAAGCCACAGTTTACCCCTAGGAGAGGTCAGTCCACACCATCAGTGGGCAGCTCTCCAAGGACGGGATTCAAGGGACTAGCCCCAACATCTTCTGCATGTCCGTATTGCCTGAAGTGGCATAAGGGGGAGTGTTGGAGTCCGATCATTACAATAAGCCTCACAGTTTTGTCCCATAGGTGGAATGGAAAACTTCCCAGGAATATAAATAAGGTCAAAAGTTTCTTAGGACTAGCTGGGTATTACAAAAGATTTGTGAAGAGATTTTCTTTAATAGCTACTCCAATGACCAAGTTGTTACACAAGAATGTCAGATTTAACTGGAATGACAAGTGTCAGGCCAATTTTGAGAAGTTGAAGGCTATATTGACAGAGGCGCCTTTTGGTGGAATGGCCTGGCGAGTTGGAAGAACTCCAAAGTTAAGCATGCTCGCTTGAGAGAAGTCATAGGATGGGTGACCTCCTGGGAAGTTCTCCATTCCACCTATGGGACAAAACCGTGAGGCTTATGGCCAAAGCGGATAATTCCTCTAGTGGTTGGAGTCCGATTGTTACAGAATTACTATAGATGTTCCATCAATAGGCATAGGTTGACTAGATGGATCTATATCCATCTAATTTGTTAGTTGGTCAAAATTCTCTAATTCTAACTATATTTGCCTTCCTTTGCCACCTTCTTGAATAAACTGTTGTTCAAGAAATATGGCATCTCTACTTACCACAACCTTTTGTGATGTAGGCAAATAAAAATAATATCCAAAACTTTCTTTTGGATACTCAACAAATCGACTCCTCTCTGATTTGGTTTCCAATTTATCAATCTTCAGCTTTTTAATGTATGCTAGACAACCCCAAATCTTAACATGTTTAAGACTCGATTTTCTTCCATGCCATATCTCATAAGGTGTGGAAGAGACAGACTTTGATGGATTCCTATTTAAAATATGCAAAGCTGATTCTAATGCAAATCCCCAAAAGGAGACTGGCATCTCAGTATAGCTCATCATACTGCATACTATATCTAATAGGGTACGATTTCTCCTTTCAAACACACCATCTATTTGTGGCATTCTTGGAGGAGTCAGCTAAGAAATAATGCCATGTTCTTTCAATTATTCATCAAATTCAGTACTTAAGTATTCACCTCCACGAGATCAAAGAGTTTTAATACTTTTTCCCGTTTGATTCGCTACTTCAGATTTAAATTCTTTAAGCTTTTCAAATGATTTATGTTTGTATTTCATCAAATACAAATACTCAAACCTTGATTTATCATCAATGAAGGTAATAAAGTAATGAAAGCCGCCTCTAGCCATTTCCTTAAATGGACCACATACATCACTATGTATCAGTTCCAAAATATTTTTAGCTCTTAACCCTTATCCAACAAAAGGTGATCTAGTCATTTTGCCTTGAAGGCAGGATTCAGAAGTTGGAGTAGGTTCAGAACCCAATGAGGATAAAATCCTCATTTTCTCCAGTTTTGTAATCCTTTCTTCTGTAATATGACCTAATCTTAAGTGCCAAAGATGTTTTGAACTTTAATTGATTTTCATTATGGCATTACATTCATTGAGATTGCTTGCATTAGATTTGTATTTAACATTATTATCCAATTAATAAAGTCCATCATGCATATAACCC
This sequence comes from Hevea brasiliensis, assembly GCF_030052815.1. Taxonomy (NCBI): domain Eukaryota; kingdom Viridiplantae; phylum Streptophyta; class Magnoliopsida; order Malpighiales; family Euphorbiaceae; genus Hevea; species Hevea brasiliensis. The sequence goes on along the minus strand of NC_079500.1, from coordinate 55,014,095 downwards.
GAGCCAACATAGTCATTTCCAAAATAAATATTACAAACATCATTTGTGAACGGAAATTCATAACAATTACTAGTTAAACTAGATACAAAAATGATGCTCTTAAAAGCATTGGGTACATACAAAATATTATTTAAATACAAAACATATCCATACATGTGTAAAGATTTAGATCCTATGGCTAAAGCTTAAACAATTAAGCCATTGCCAATCCGGAGTCTAACATCTCGTGTCTACAAGCTGCTACTACTTGCTAGTTCTTGCATATCAAAAGTAATGTGAGAACTAGCACCAGTATCTAAAACCCAGGCTATAGATGAACTATGAGCATCATTCGAATCTAAATAACAAGAAACAGACATACCTTCTGAAGGTCTATCCTTCTTGTTCTTCAGAGAAGCAAGATACTCTGGATAGTTCCTCTTCTAGTGCCCATCCTTCTGGCAGTGGAAACACTTTCCTTTGCCTTTGTCAGCTTCGATCTTGCCTTCTGTTTAGCTATCTTCTTGGAAGATCCAGGAATTTGAGGTTTCTTTGTCTTATTGCCCTTCTTCTTCTTAGACTTTCCAGCAGAAGAAGAAGATGCAACCAAAGCTACCTCTTTTCCTTTATTGCCTGGCATATTCTTTTGGACAATAACCAGCATGTTAAGTAAACCAACCAGAGTGCACTCTTGCTTAGTCATATGGAAATTTGTCACAAAATTCCCAAATGACTCTAGTAGGGACTGAAGGATCAAATTCGTCTGCAGTTAGAAATCCATGTGAAAATCAAGATTTTCCAGCTGCTCAATAAGCCGAATCATCTTGTAGACATGATCTCCTATATTTTGTCCCTCTGACATCCTCATGCGAAATAGCTGTCTAGATATCTCATATCTAGCATTCCTGCTGTGCTCACCATACAACTCTTGTAGGTGAAGGAGGATCTCATTTGCACTTTGCATGTTTTCATGTTGCTTCTGTAACTCATTAGTCATAGATGCAAACATATAACATTTGGCTCTCATATCATGCTCCTTCCACTTGTTCAAAGTCTCTGATTCCTCTGGAGTGGCCCCTAGAGGTAAAAGACAAGGAATCTTTGAATATATAACATATCCAATACGTTATAGGTTCAAGAAAAGCTTTAAATTTCTGAACCAATAAAAAAGGTTAGGTCCAGTTAACCTATTGTGATCAAGTATGCTCGCAAGGATATTGGATGGTGGTGGTTGTTGTGTGCTTATTATTATCAGAAAATAAACTGCAGAAAATAACAAGATTAATTAGTAAATGTATTAAGTAATTAACCAAAATGATTATGGTCTTTTAATTAAATTGGTCCTCCCACTAACTTGACGAATCCTACACTTCCAAAGTAAGAAAAAAAAATCCTAGTTGGATGGATCTCTAGTGGGTGATTGAATTCTTATAGTCTTATTGATCATCCTCAGGCACATCCATTATTGGAATTACAATAAACTATAAGTGAGCAACTCCTTGCCCATCACATCTTATGTGAGGTTCAATCATTTATTTGACCCCTAATGCTCAAAATCTCAGGCACATCCATTATTGATTTATCTTGCATTTGTTAAGTTGATCCCATTGAGCTAGTAGGCATGCAAATAATTTTAACGACCTCAGGCACTTCCATTATTAGCCACCAGCCATTTACATACTTACAACATCCTATGCTTAACAATTATTCTTAAGAAAATCTCCTAAATAAATGCATCATATCCAAGCTCATATAGCTAATAATGCAAGTATTTAAAATTTCTTAAAATAATTGCCTCAATGGAGGGCCATGATATAATTACCTTAATTATATCATTTCCAACTTAATCATTTGTTTGGAAGATTTTGTGGTTAGCTTAATTACTATTATGGTCTCACTTTGCACATTATCCAATTGGCATGCATATATCGTATACTTGCATACATTCATACACATCCCATGCATACATGGATAAACAAATAGTATGGTATGATCATAGACTTTCTAATGGATTCAATTCTGAGCCACCAAGAATTGAATCAGGGCATTCCTAGGTGTATTTTATTCATTCATTTTACAAGAGTTGCTGAAGGAGTACATAATCAACCCTTGATCTTGATTTCCTCCCACTGGTCCCACCAATGCTCTTGACCTCCTTGTTATTCTTGCAATCCAATTACATTGTAACCCTTGGCATACCAAGGTGAATTTATAAGAATGTGGACTTAAGGTCCTTAAATAAATGAAATTACATCCTAAGTTATCATAACATTTATGATACATGCTTCTAAAATAAATTAATTATTTTACATCCCAAAGAAAAATTAAAATAAATAAATAAATCTGACCACATTAGTCTTTTATTGTCCATGATCATCCATCATGCATATTTAAAATTTAACAATTAAATAAAAATATACATGATTAAAATTAAATTGAATATCACATATTCAACTAAAATTCAAATTTGAATCTTTTCCAAATTTAATTCTATGAAAACAATTTTTCATAAATTAATTGTGTGATTAAAATTCCTAATTAAACAATTTAATCAGATATGGGCTTAATTTTGGGCTTTAAAATACACAACAATTGCATAATGGGCCCAAAAACCAAGCCCAACACGCCCCAACACGCTCCAACATGCCCAGATTCAAAGAACACAGCCTGGGGCACGGACCAACACTGCCCAGGCCGTGTAAATGCCTGGGCGAAGAGGGACACAGGCCTGGGGCGCGCTTTAACATGCCCGGGGGTGCTGGAAAACACACCCTAGACCATGTAAATGCCTAAAACACAGTCCAGGCCGTGTTTCTTGTGACAGTTTGGTTTTCTAGGTTTTCTTTGATCCGAACCAACTTCAAATCAACCCGAACTCAACCCAATCACACAATTAAGCCTCAAAATAAATCTAAATGGTAAATATAGTGGCTCTAATACCAATTATGTAACATACTCCCTGTACGTGTTCTGTAAGTTTTGTTGCTCCGGTGACCTAATGTCAGTCCGGGCAAGTCAGGATGTCTAGAAGTACACTTTGGTGATAGTAAACAGACATATAATGATGAAATAAATAAAAATAAAATACAAGAAAAATTAAAGAAAAATGAAAGAGAAAAAAAAATAAAACTAGGTTAAACGAGCTGGCACCGTAGTGATGGGTGATCGCACCGGAAAGTTACGGCGAAGGCAATTGTTGACCCCAGGACTGCGGGGAACCCTCGGAATTAAATTTTGAGACATAATTAAATTTTTATTGAAATATAATTGACACTAGAAATATCAAAGAAAAATTAATAAATTAGTATAAAGAAAAACGAAAAATCAAGAAATAGACAAAAATTAGTGTTACTGAAAAATCGGGAATACAACCCGATTAGGGGCATTTTGGTCATTTGACACCTAGAGTTGCCTGTTGACCTCAATGTCCATTAAAAATAAATGGTATTGCACCTTGAAAATGTCATGAAAAATTAAATTGTGATACATTATGTAAATAGTGAAAGAAATGAGATAAATGTGCAAATAAGGAAACTTTGAATAATTAAACAATAAAGGATATCTGACTGCTCCACTAACATTAAAATATGGGACATATAAAGATTAAATTGGGCAGAATTAGTCATCTTCAACCTCAAGAACACAACCAGCCGAAATGAAGCTCCCAACCATTTCCACCATTGTCGCCCATGCATGAAGCTTTCTCTCTCCATCATCAAGCCATCTTTCACACATAATTCCTTCATTAAAGCTTGCCTACTCACCTTAGGGAAGATATTGGGAACAAGAAAAAGAAGTTTTGATGAAGTTTAAGGGAAGCTCTAAAGAGGTAAGTGTCCAAATCCTCTCCCTTGCTTTAGTAAACTTTATGTTTAGGTTGAGGTGAGTAAATTGGTGAAGAGAATGGAAGAAAATATTGAGTTATGAATTTATTCATTTTTGGCAGCCATGAAAGCTTGATGTGTTTGAGTTTTTGTTACCTCTAATGGATGGGAATGAAAGTTGATTAACTCAAATGGAAGTTGTAGTAAGTTAATGTCCAAGTATGTGTATGTTAGTGCTTGAATTAAGGGTTTAAAAATGGGACTTTGATGCTTTAGTAAACTGCCATGTTTGGTAGCCTTAAATCTCATGAATTTGTGTGTGATTTAATGAAATTTATTGATGAAATATGATGGTGTTGAATTATGGGCAGCATGTGTAGTTGCCATGGAAGTGTATGTGTAATATAGGTGTTGAGGTATATTGAATTTCGGTGGAAGTAAATATTGAACTTTAATGGTGTATTGTGTGCATTGAGCACTTGAGTGTTCTGTCCAAAATGCTTTGCTGCAATTGTGTTCAATATATATAGAAGTGCCATGATTGAATATTGAAGTGTTGGGAGGAGGAGGATTATCAAATTGGAAGTGTAATTTTCATGTGCAAGTTGAATGTTGTTGGCAGTACCTAAATTAGGTTATAAGTGCAAAATTGTGAACCCAATTGGTATGAGACCAATGGGAGGTGAAACTAGACATAAAATAGGCCAACTTTCATGTAGAAATGTTGCCAAGATTCTGCCTAGAAACTGACCTTAAAAATGACCAAATCCGGAATTGGTAAGTGCAAGCCTAGATTTTTGACCATATGAGCAGTAGTCATTAAGATGACCATAAATCACTCAAGATAGATCCAAATGATTTAAAATTTTTACCATGGATAGTTTAGACATAGAGCTACAATTCTTATGAAGACACCAAAGCTCAGAAATGGCCAGAACCAAGTCAAATTGCTTGCACAAATTCGGGTACTAAAACTGCCAGAACTAAATATGACCTAAAATTGACAAAATTTGCACTAAAGCTGCAATCTATCCAACTTTAGTAAATTGACCATATCTTGGTTTATACAACTCAGAATGACCTGAAATTTGTGTCAAAAGTTCAATAAGACATAGGGCTACAATTTTTCTTCTTTGACCAAAAGCTAAAAACCAAGAGAAATAGGACATTAAGCTAGACCAATCTAGCACACTAAAACTGAAAATTTGACATTTACATACAATGATGCTTGAAGTAATTTAGCAAGAATCAGCAACTGCAAAGACTATCGATGTTATAAATTGATAAACAATTCATTTATTTTATTTTACTATATATTTCTTTATATTTGGCACCACTAAGTAGAATTGCTTAGTGCGTTGTTTTTGCTACGCGTAGGTATTGGAGACACAGCTGGGGAGCCCAGCAGACCTACAACCGGGTGAGACATCAAATCTGCACAGGAGTCCAGAGTCATCTGCACTACACTACATACATGGTAGGACTTAGGATCTTGTGTAATGACTATCAATTGTATTTTGACATTTTGTTATGTAATATATATATCATAAAACTTTAAGGTTTGTAATAATTTGTACATATTAAACTCCTATAGAGAGTGTTTGGATGAATGTAAATTATGATGGATAGTATTTTGAAACTATGAAATTCTGAGACTGAAAAATTATTTGGAAGGTTGAGATTATCATATTGAACTATTTTTAACAGGATTAGAAGGACAGTTTGTCCGAAATATAGACGGCACCTTGCCGGATTTTTATTACAATTTTTGAAACACTGATTCTATTAAAGCATGAAAATAAAACCAGTATATTATGAATATCACATAAAGACTTATTAAATCAAATTGAGTTCAGAAAATGAGATAATCATAGACTAGGTGCTCCGACACACCGTGTAGCATGCCTTGCTCGGCTACACTATAGACGAGTGAGGGGTGTTATATTTAGTGGTATCAGAGCACGATTTAGGCGTTTCATGGAGAACACAAACCCAAATTATGCCATTAACTAAGTCATTTGGCCACCCAAAGTTGGTCACCTAAAACTGCCAGAACCAAAAATTGCCCAGAAATCTGGATTGAGTCCAATCCGGCAGCCATGGTTCAAATGGCTATAACTTGAGCTACAAAACTCCAATTGGAGTGATTCAAAAAGGAGAATAAACTTAAGACAATAGGGAACATTTTCTATTGTCAAATTCTAACAGTAAAATGACCAATGGAATAGTGCAACTCAAGACACCAAAACTGAAAATTTACAAAATTGCCTAAAAGACTTAGAATTTGAGTAAACAACCAAAACCAACAAATTTAGTGACCAAAATGTGGTATGTGGGTGAAGTTGGAATTCCCATACCTATTAAACCTTAGAAAGTCAACAAATTGACTTAAATAGTACCATGAATAGTAACTCCAAAATGAAAAATTTCCAAGAATATTGGTTTAAGCATATTTGGGCTAGAATTAAGTATTTACGAATTAATTATTGGATTTATTGTGAAATAAGATACTGAAACACTATAAATTTTGTGTTTCAGCTGAAAAAGACCCGAAAGGTATAAAGGACTGAGTTAAGGCCTAGAGGTGACTCACGTCAGGTTTGTGCACAAATAACTTAAAATTCTTTGTTTCTACTTGATAATTCTTGAAATAAATATTGTGAATAATTTTGATTGTTATGGCTTTGAAAATATTATTTGAAAAATAGTGTGTTGCCTACTTTGTAAATGAAAAGTTTAGAATGAAATATGATTTGTGAATTGTATAAAATATTTGAATAACTTGATTTAAATTGTTTTTAATTCCCACTTGGCATGACAATATTAATATGTTCCTCCTCCACTTGTGGGGTGAGTTTGATATTTGATCACTTTCCTACCTCTCTGGCTTTCCAGTATGAGGGGCGAGTTTGGATGAGTACTCATTTGCTAGCTAGCCACCTCCCTCATTGATTTCGATTAGTGGGGTGATTATGCCTTGTTGTGATGTACACACGACATGTTCGGAAATTTTGTGTCATGTCTTAAGTTATGTTATTATTTGGCAACACTATGTTTATTAAATTTTTTGATCAAGTTGTGCTATATTAAGCTTTGTAAATTATGATTTGTTATAAATGTGATTTGAGAAAAAAATTGTGAAATGCGATTATGGGATTTTTGAATGATTATTTGTTCATAAATATTTTATATTATGCATTTTATGCTTTATTGTGCACCACTGAGTATTTATATACTCAGCGATAGCTTTAACTTGCTATCGCAGATAGAGAAAAGGACATAGTAGCAGAGCGAGCTGCTACAGTTAGAGAGGAGCAAAATTGAAGAATTTTTGTACGGGTATTTTTCTATACCCTAGTAGTTTAGTTTGATGTAAATATGATAGTATGCATATATATCTCTGTAATTTGAGCAGTTGTATAGATAAAATTATAATAATATTATTTTTGAGATTTTGCATCTGTAAATTAACTTATGATTGTAAATTAATGATTTAAAATGTAATGTGCATGAGTTATGAAATGTTTTGAGATATTAATTCTTGATTTGAAATTTGGATTTTGAATTGAAGTGTTGCTATTGCTGTTGATTTGAAGTTTGGTGGTTGCAAATGGAGTTGTGATTGAGAAATATATTGGGAGTATTTCTATTTTCAGGTTTTAAAGAACTGTTTTCTCAAAATATAGACGGCACTCTACCGAAATTTTTATAAAATTTACGGAAAAATAAAATGGGAAAAAAATCTTAACTAGTTTTTAAACTCAATTAATTGTTTTTAATTCCTACCAAAATGCTCATCACTTCCAAAATGAAAGAAAATGGTTTTAAAATCCCTTGTAATATATTTAATGGGTTACTGATAGGCGAAGTACGGTAAATCATTAGATGTACTACGGGATCATGTTACATCTTACTGAGGGGTAGGGTGTGGCACAGAATAACCTAAAATTTGTGTCAAAAGTTCAATAAGACATAGAGCTACAATTTTTCTTCTTTGACCAGAAGCTAAAAACATAGAGTTACAATTTTTCTTCTTTGACCAGAAGCTAAAAACTAAGAGAAATAGGACATTAAGCTAGACCAATCTAGCACACTAAAACTGAAAATTTGGCATTTATATATAATAATGCTTGAAGTAATTTGACAATGAATGCTAACTTGTAAAAATGGTAAATTGCACTATATTAGCAGCATATTGAATTAAAAATTGTGACATGTTGATGCTAGAATCAACTTATCCATATTACTTTAACAGGTCAACATTTATATTGACTTGTGAATTACATGATAACTAGCAAACTCAAAAAAATGAAGAATTAAACAATTAATTTGTAATGTGCCCTAGTTTGCCTAGTTGACTAGTTTGGATAGTTTGGCATGCCAATAGGATTCTGACAGCTATTCTGTAAATGGCTTTTATGCCATACTATGTTTTTACGGCTTATTATGCCGCACTATGATTTTAATAGCCTACGGCTATACATATTGTATTATTATACTTGGCTTATCGCCTGATTGACTATATGGCTTTTTAGCCAAACTGTTTACACACCGGGAGACACTTTATGACCGAAGGTGTGACGGCTCGAGGTACTAGGTACCCAGTGCCAGTATATCCGTTTATCCAGTCTGGTCAGTATATAGGCTACACAGGCAGTTAATTTAAGCATTATTACATTCAAATAGTTAAATTCAGTTTATTAACATATAACACCACCAAAATTAGCAAAAAAATGAAAGGTTAGCAAATAAAAGTGGAATCAGCAACTGCAAAGAATATCGATGTTATAAATTGATAAACAATTTATTTATTTTATTTTAGTATATATTTTTTTTATATTTGGCACCACTAAGCAGAATTGCTTATCGCGTTTCTTTTGCTTCGCGTAGGCATTGGAGACACAGCTGGGGAGCCCAGTAGACCTACAACCGGGTGAGACATCAAATCTACATAGGAGTCCGGAGTCATCTGCACTACACTGCATACATGGTAGGACTTAGGATCTTGTGTAATGACTATCAATTATATTTTTACATTTTGTTATGTAATATATATATATCATAAAACTTTAAGGTTTGTAATAATTTGTACATATTAAACTCCTATGGAGAGTGTTTGGATGAATGTAAATTATGATGGATAGGATTTTGAAACTATGAAATTTTGAGACTGAAAAATTATTTGGAAGGTTGAGATTATCATATTGAACTGTTTTTAACGGGTTTAGAAGGACAGTTTGTCCTAAATATAGATGGCACCTTATCGGATTTTTATTACCATTTTTGAAATACTTATTTTATTAAAGTATGAAAATAGAACCAGTATGTTGTGAATATCACATAAAGACTTATTAAATCAAATTGAGTTCAAAAAATGAGATAATCACAGACTAGGTGCTCCGGCACACTGTGTAGCACGCCTTGCTCGGCTACACTGTAGACGGGTGAGGGGTGTTACAAATTATAGGAGTGGAAGCATGGATTTAGGGCATTTAAAGCATTGAAATTTGAAAAAACCATTCTAGGGTTTTATGCATCATACAAGTGTGTTATGGTCCTAATCAATTTTCAATGCCCAATTGCATACTAAAACACATTTTAACATGCTTTAAACTTTCATTTGCCATTTAAGATTGTGAATTAACATTTAATTCACATTAATCCCTAATTAAAAAGGGGATTTTGAGTACTAACCTCTTGATGCACAATTGATGGAATTCCCACTCTTAGAAGGCTCTTAGGACCCCAAATGTTGTCCCTCTAGCTTTGTCCACCACAAGCTCATCAATGGCAGCAATGGCAGCCCCTTGAATGACTTTCCAAGCCTTGCCAACCACTTGTTATTAGGGGTTAATGCTTTAGTGAGGTTGTATGAATGTATGGGAGACTAGAAACACTTTCTAGCAAATTTAATTCAAAGAAAATAAAGGATTTCTCTTTGAATCAAGTGAGAAAGGAAGAGAGGAGAGGGGAGCTAGTGTTGCCATCTACCATGTGAAGAAGAAGAGAAAAAATTGTATTTTCTCTTTCTTCTTTTCCCTTTATCTACACAAGTCAAAGTTTACTAACTCCTTGCCACATATCACTACAAGATCTCATCTTGCTCTTGGTTGACTTAATCCCATGGAGCAAAGTGTCAAGCTCCATTTAAATCTTAAAAAAGTGGTCTTCCATCATAGGAAAATAAGCGGCAAGCTTGTGTGGTGACATGTGTCACGATCTCATGGTTCCACATGTCACCATATAATTTTCCTAAAAATTATAATTTCTTCTCTTCAAATTAATTAATATCAAATATTAATTAATTGATTAATTAATATTCATTAATTAATCTCTTATATTTAAATTCATATGTAAATAATTTAAATATAAATTTAATCTTATACTATACATCCAATAAACTAGATTTGGTTTCAAGTCATGCTAGGGACTTTGCAATCTTATTGCAAATCAAACCTATTTAATTAATTAATTAAACTCTTTAATTAATCAATTAAATCACATTTTAATTGGTGATTAACTTGTGTAGATGTGTGACTTACTAGGTTCATTACTTATTGACAATAATAAATGATATTATCCCATAATATCATTAGAACTCTTTCTTACCTTAAATGATTTTTCCAAAACATTTCAGGTACATCATAGACCATTGTTGACACCTAGCATAGCATGCCATGGCCACCCAATCAGTAATAAGAAATACCTTAACTGAACCTTTAATCATATATTACCATGCACTAGAATCTCTCTGTTACAAAATCCCAATTCCATCTGGAGTCATGGTTAATGTCAAACTCCATTTGCTATAAACATTATGTTCTCTTTTAATTCGAATTCTTGATTAATTAGATTTTCTTATCAGAAACTCTTTTCTGACTAAATTTATCTGTCGTGGCTAGGAACTTGAATCATTAAGAATAATTAAATGAACATAGGATTTCATCCCTATTTACTTAGAGTAATGGATTCCATCTTGATCAACACCTATCTCCATATATAACTAGTAGGAGCCAACACATGCCCATATACCTATACATAGTACAAGTATGAAAGCAGTATCAAACTCAAACCACCTATATACAAGATAATTGTGTTGTCTCAGGTCTAAAGATTATATGCACTGATATGATATATAACAATGCATTGATAAGAGTAAACTCCATGTGTTTATCATAAACGTCACTGGTTTGGCCTACTTATCATGTATAAGTGCCTATCATGTTTGCTATGTGGCATGAGACTCACCACTCCATCTTATTTATATCTCATATAAATACCTTGGGAACAAACATGATTACAATCTTTCTGGATAAGTCATGTCCTTTGTGAAGTATCATTGATTGTGAACCAATTTATGATACTTTGTTCTAGAAATACTGTCACTCATATTCTTAACAACTTAATAATAGAATTTCTAACAAAATATCAATGGACCTTTTCAATTACACATAAATAGATTATGTAAATGGAAAAGTAAATTTGCCTTTTATTAATAAAATATATATAAGATACATATAAAATGACTTGTGCTAGGGAATACTACTAATAGTGGACACCTTAAGGGTTAAATGACCAAGTGGAATTCATTAAAAAGTTTAGGGACAAATAAAAGATTTAAGGACTAACTTAAATTAAATACAAGGTTTTCACAGAGAGAACTAGAAATACTAGAAATATCTTATAGACCAATGGTTAAAAGAGGTGAAGGACCAATGGATAAAAAAAAATTTTCTCTCCCTTATCTTTCCACTTTGGCTAGCCAACGCTCATTAACTTTCCCTCATCTTCTTTCTTTCCTTTAACAACCAAATTCTCTCCAAAATCGAAGAGGAAACACAAGCCAAAACCCTAGATTCATACCTATTTTGAGGGGCAAAGTGAAGGAAGCAAGGAAAGGTTGGAGATTCAAGGTTGAAGAAGTTAATTGCTTGAAGAATTTTGTGGAGGCTGGTAGAGAAAAGGGTAGCAACTGGTCTACATCAAGGTTAGTACTATATTTCATGTCTTTTGCCATGTTCAAGTGAAGATTTCTTGAACACACTAAATTAGAAGTAGTTAGAAACTTATTAGGAGTGTTGGAAAACTGATACAGCTACTAGGGTTTTGTTGGAACAATCAACTTTGAAAATTCATAGCTTGAGTTAGGAATATTGAATTGCTGTGATTCTTATGTCTTTAAAAAGCTTAAAGAATGTGCTAAAACTTTGTAGTTTTGTGCTAAACTCAGTTCCCCTATTAAGGTGGTGTTTGAGGGAAAAACTTTTTATTGGCCAAAACTGGAAAACTGACATGGAAATTTCTAAAACAGGACATTTGATTTTAAAAATTCATAACTTGAGCTACAAAACTTAAAATAGGGTGATTCTTAATATGTTGGAAAGATTATTAAGTACCCTAAAACTTTCTAGTTATGGCCAAGAACTAATTTTGCCGTTTGTACGGGGAAATTGTTATAAGTCCTGTTACTGATTTGAGTGTGAATAAAACTAGAAAAGGTTGTACATTTTTATTTGTATCTTGAAACATTGATATATTTTAATGTGATTCAAATTGGGAAATGAAATAGACATATGAAGGTTGAATTCTGTAAAGTTTGGTAATGAAACTCTATTTCTATAATGTTTGGTAAAATTTTGAATTCACTACATTTGGCTGTCAGAGTTGACTAAAAATCTCATTTGTGAAATTTTGATGAATTTGCTTATGTATCAATGATAATTAAAGGGAAATTAATAAGTTTTACCCTAGTTGAGCTAAATACATGTAGTGTTGAAAGTGTGTATGCCCATTACAAGTCTAGGGATAACTGACATGAGGAATTTACTAGTCAATAATTAAGATTGTGCACAATAACTTGGCTACATGCCATGAGGACTACACTTGGCCATATGCCATGAGGATTATGCTTGGCTTTATGCTAAGAGGATGGTGCTTAGCTAAGAGCCATGAGGATACTTATCATATATATTATCTAGACATTGTTAATGGGCTAAGGAAGATAAATGAAAAGGTTATGTAACTATGATATTATAAATGCTTTGCTTTGATTTTGGATAATTATTATATTGAATAATTGAGGTTTATGTGACTAAATATTATGGCATATTATGTTGGGTGTTGTGGAAATGGTGCATCTTATTATTTCATTAGGATTGTTGAAAATATAGTTATACAATTACTACGAATTTTCATATATCCATATTGCATGACATAAAATCATTAATTTATATCACCACTAAGCATGTTGCTTAGTGGAGAGTTATTTGGACTTTCCGTAGGTAATAGTAAAGATCAAAAACTGACACGGGGGTGAAGGCCAAAAGAGATATTTTGCTTAAGACAAGAGAAGACAAGATATAATTTTTGTACACATTAGAAGACTACATTGTACTAGGCATTTTGATTGGGAATGTAATCCTTTAATGTGTAATTATTTAAATTGTATAGACTACATGGATGTGAAAAACAAGTTTTGTGTTGTAAATATTTTTCATACATCATATAATGAGATTTTCCCAAATATATTAAATTATTTTATTGGATAAGATGTATATATACCTTAATAGTATTGCGATATAGGTTGTGGATGAAACCATTTAGGTTTCACATGTATAGTGGATTGATATGATAAATGTTGACATGGATACTCATAGGTCACTTACAATTATTAAAATATAAAGAGAAACTCTGCCTGTTTTCTGTCAAAATTTTAAATTAAATTTTACTCTTTGAGAAATTCCAAATAAATGAAGCAATTATGAATTAATTTACTTATGATTTAAATAAATTTAAAAATTTTTAAACCTTCCACTATTTTCTTTATAACTGAAATATAAATGGGAATTAAAGGAAATCAAGCATCATCTTGGAGAAAGAGTGTTAACCCTTGAGATATACTGTTGGGTGTGTCTCGAGCTTATGTACACACTATTCTAGTTGTAGATAGGGTTTGGGTGTTACAATAAAACCCATGAGCCATAGATTTAAACCCTAGGCACTCTTGTTAGTCGTATGCCCTAGAGCATATCATTTATTTGTGTTTTATAAATATTTATTCATCAATAAAGGTAATTATTCTTTTCTGTTAATATAAATTGTTTATGTTTAATGGAAAAAGTCCTTTAATATCTTATTTAATGTTTTATTCTTAAAGTGTTAAAAAAATGAGTGACATAACATGCTTGCACAAGTATTATAAATTATAGTTTACAATCTAAGATACTTCATATGGGACATGATTTATCCGAAAAGGTTGTCATTCATGTTTATTTTTATAGATTAGTATGAGATACTAATGGGATGGAATGGTGAGTCACATACCATAGACAAACATGGTGGGCACTTATTTAATGAGTGGGCCGAACCTGTGACACTTATGACATGCACATAAAGTTTACTCTTGTCAATGTAATGTCATAAAGATCATGCTAGTGCATATAATTCCTTGACCTAAGATAGGTGGTTTGAGTTTAATACTACTTTCATACTTGTACTATGTATGAGTATATGGGCATGTGTTGGAGGTAGGTGTTGGTCAAGATGGGATCCGTTATCCTAAGTAAATAGGGATAAAATCCTATATTCAGTTAATTATTCTTGATGATTTAAGTTCTTAGCCAAGACAGATAGACTTAGCCAGAAAAGAGTTTCTGACAAGAAAGTCTTATTAATTAAGAATTGGAATTAAAAGAGAACATAATATTCGATGCAATTGGAGTTTGACATAAACCATGACTCCAACTAGAATTAGAATTTTGTAACGGAGAGATTCTAGCACAAGGTATGTGTGATCAAGGTTTGTGAATTGTAGATATAATTCATAACTAGTTGGGTAGTCATAGCACATAATGCTAGATATTAACTATGACTTATGAGAACCTGAATGAAATTGAAATTTCATTCTGATTTTTGGAATGGTTCCAATCTCATTGCCAATTAGTGATGAACCTAGTAAGTCACACACATAAGAGCATTTTGATCAAAGCATACTTGATTTAATTAATTGGTTAAAGAGTTTAGTTGATTAATTGAATTAACAAATTTAGTTTGCAATAAGATTGCAAAGTCCCTAGCATAACTTGAAACTAAATTTATCTAAGGAAGTATACAAGTTAATATTTAAAAGGTTTAAATATAAACTTGAAAATTTACTAAATGAAGAAAATGAATTTTGGAGAATTTTGACTTAGTCAAATGTTGACCAATTTGACTTAGTCAAATGTTGACCAATTTGACTTAGTCAAACTTTGATATTTTAACTTGGTCAAAGTAAGAGGAACATTAATTAGTTAATGATGATTAATTAATTAATCTTGGCCTAATTAATCATGATTAATTATATCTTAATCTCTTAATTAATATTAAGTGTTGGCAAATGGACTAATGAGATTGGGACAAAAATTTTGATTAACTAATTAATATTCACCATTTGTTAACTTATATTAAATGAGAGATTAAAAAGGGATGATAAGAAGTAAATGTTGTCTTCTTCATCCATCCTAGTCGGCCATACTTCCTCTCCCTCTTCTTTAGCTTCATCTTCATCCTTAAAACAAAATTCAAGATAGTTAAGTGTTGCTTATGTTGAATTAAACCTTGGGAAAAATTGTTTCTCCTTACTTTCAATTAGAAATTCCTTGAAACATAACATACTCTTCCTCCCTTCTTCTTAACCACCCCCTTTTGAAGAACAAGGAAGAGTTCTTGGCTAATCAAGGTTACTTTGGTCAAGTGCTTGTGTGGAAAAGCTAAAGGACTAGTACTTGAGAGTCTTCACTACCCGAATTGGTGGGAATTATTGATTCTGCGCCTTAAGGGTATATTATCTCTAAAACCCTAGCTTGTCGTTATTTGGGGAAAATGTTTCCTAATAGCAATTAGGCCTATCTAGCAATAGAAACATGATTTAGTCAGACAAACTAATGTGTTTTTCAATAGCTTAATATGATTGCATAATGCATGAAACTTTAGGCTATGAAAAAATTTCAAATTGCCAAATTCTGCACCTATTGATGAATTGTTCCTATAATTGGAACATTACTCTTTCAATTGGTATCAGAGCCATCCTAATTTTCCATTAGGAACATAATACATGTTGTAGGCAACTTGGGACCATGTCAGGTTGCATGGGATATAACTTGAACATAAGTCAAATTAAGGTGAAAAATTGAAGATGCACAAAGTTACTGTTTATATATATGGCTTGGCAAAAATCATGAACTTTGTATACAATTTGCCGTTGGGAACATAATACATGTTGTAGGCAACTTGGGACCATGTCGGGTTGCATGGGATATAACTTGAACATAAGTCAAATTAAGGTGAAAAATTGAAGATGCACAAAGTTACTGTTTATATATATGGTTTGGCAAAAATCATGAACTTTGTATACAATTTTATCTTTTTTATTTGAATTGATTAATGGTATTGGGCATGCATATGATGATGTTTAAAACCATTAGATAGCAAGAAAAATCACAAATTTTGAGTGAAGCACCATTATGCTAAAGCGGAAGGTCCATATGGCTAGTGAGGTGTATCATCAGCTTTTATGAGTTTTCTTGGTGATTGAATTATTTAGTCTAAGTCCCAAACTGAATATAACATGTTTGTGAATATGATTCATGAGTGATTAGGTTAATTTTGAATATGTGATATTGAGAATTAACATATATGTTTAAATGTTAAATGTATGAATTGGCATGATAGGTGATCATGGACTTTAAGAGACCAATGTGATTGCTTCATTATTCAATTCTATGGGCCTATAATTAATTTTAATTCTTACAAGCATTGTATCATAAGTTGCTATGATAGTTTCTCAGGTTGTACATTCATTTATTTGAGCTTGTATGGTCAATTCTTTTGTAATTTCACCTTGGTATGCCAAGGATACCATATGTAATTAGCTTGGTGATTCTTCAAGAAGAAATGGAGTCCAAACATTGATGGAGATTAGTGGGAGCACAACACTTCAAGAGTTGAAGAATTATGATCAAGTTTCATTAGATAGACGTTAACCTAGGATGCCCTGAATTCAATTCTTGTGGCCAGGAATGAATTCCCATAGAATAGTCCATGGTCATGCCATTTACATTGCCATTATGTGAATTTATATATGTGATATATATTTTCATGATGTATATAGGATATGCATGAAAAATGGTTAAGGTGCAAAGTGAGACCGAATAGTAATTAGGCGGCCAAATAAATCTTCTAACAAAATGCTTAAGTTGGTAATGGTGTAATTTTGGAAATTGCATCATGGCTCTCCACTAAGACAATTATTTATGAAATTTCAAACAATTATATTATTGGCTATGGTTGCATAGGGATAATGCATTTGGTTTAAGAGATTTTCTTAAAATAATTGTTAAGCATAAGATGTTATAAGTATGTAAATACTTTAGTGGCCAAGATTGGATGTGCCTGAGGTCATTAAGGTTCAAATTTGCATACTTGTTGACTTAGTGGGTTCAACATGACTAATGCAAGATAGACCAATAATGGATGTGCCTAAGGTTTTGAGCATTAGGGGCTAAAATTATTAATTAAGCCTCACATGAGATGTAGCACCCTCACTTTAGCTAGTCTGTGCATTCGACTGTTCCGGTGATTAATGTCGGTTCGGACAGTCGGAATGTCTCGAACTATATGTAAACTAGAGTGATGAGTCATAAATAACCAAATAATGGTAAGGAAAAATTTAGAAAAATTTAAGCAATGAATGAAAAATTTAGAAAAATTTAAGCAATAAAATACAACAAAGTTAAATGAGCCGGTGCCCCGACGAAGGGTGACCTAATGGGAAATTATTGTCTTCACAGCTAAAAGCCCTAAACCCAGGAGAAAATCAGTGAAATAAATTTTGGAACTCCAGAGAAGAGTCATTGAGGTTTTGATGGTATTAGAATGCTAAGAAAATGCTTAAAAAATTTTTTAGATTACTATAGACAATTTTAGTCTGTTAAGCAAAACGAAGGGTATTTTGGTCATTTTGTCTTTAGATATGATTTTTTGCCAACTTGTCCAGTTAAATAAATAATTATTATGATATAAAATATGAATAAATATTGCTAAAAATTTAATTGAAAATAAATAGAAAAGAAAAGAAAAGAAAATGAGATAAAATGCAAATTATGACCTCATTATGATGTCATTAAAAAGGTCCCACCAATCACATTTAAACAAGCCCTCCTAAAAGAAGTAAAAAGATATAATTGAGACAAAAATAAAAAGAATTGCAGCTTCATCTTCTTAACCAGCCAGCATACCTTTCTCTCAACCTCTATGAGTGTTGTTTCATCTCTCTCTTCCATTCCCATGAATTCTCACCACTAAACCCTAGACTCCCTTCATTAAAACTTGTTTACACCTCTTGGGAAAGTGTTTGACTGCCAAGAATTGAAGAGAAAATGAAGTTTAAGCTTGCGAAAATTCTACTCAAAAAGGTTAGTGCTACTACTCTTTAATTTCTCTTTAGATTTCATGTTGGAAGCATGAATTAACTTAGAATTTGAAAGAATTGAAAGAAAATATCCATGTATGAGCCACTTCAATTTTTGGCAGCCATGAATTAGGAAAGTGTTTGATGAGTTTTGATGCAATTGAAGATGTTTAGGGGTGGCTTTGATGGTGATTATGAGACTTTGAACATAAATTGATGTGTGATGTCACACCCTATCCCTCCATAAGGCATAACATGATCCCGTAGTATACCTAATGAATTATCAACTTCGTCTACTGATAATCCATTAAGTACACTACAAGGGATTTTAAACCTTTTCTTACTTCTTTTTACAGTGGTGAGCATTATTTATAGGTGTTAAAAATTTTTTAACTGAAGTGAAACCAGATAACACATTTGAAGTATTAATAATTTCTGTAAAAATTTTGGCAGAGTGTCATCTGTATTTTGAATAAAACAGTTCTTCACAAACCTGTAAAAAGCACTTCTAATATTTTTCTCAATCTCAAACTCCAATAATAGTTCAACACAATAATTTCCTCAATAATTGTCAACACAATTCAACAATCAAATTTCCAGTGTTTCCAAAAGATGAGATAAAAGAAACATGTCACAATATTTTTACAAGCTAAAATAATTTACAATTTTAATTTACAACTGCTCAAGACCAAGTACAATATATACATACAGTGCAAATACATTACAATAAAAACTACAAAATATGGTATACTCAATATACTCAGTGAATTCTCAAAATGTAGCACAAGCAACCTACTCTGCTGCTCTGTCCGTCTGTCTACCTGCAACAACAATGAAAAAGCTATCACTGAGTAAAATTTACTCAATGGTGCACAATAACAATTTAAAATGCGGTATATAAAACTTTATTGACAATTTACAATTCAAATAATTCACAATTTCATGTCACGATTTTCAAAGCTCATATAACAAAAATTTGATCAAACAATTGAATAACACAGTGTTGCCAATCAATAACACAACTTAGGTCATGACACAAACATTTCCAAACATGCCGTGTTATACACCACGACAAGGCATACTCATCCCACTAATCGAAATCAATGAGGGAGGTAGCTAGCTAAATAATGAGTACTCATCCACACTCACCTCAAACTGGCAAGTCAAAGAGGGAGGAATATAATCACATTCATCCCATAAATGGAGGAGGAACATAGTAATATTGTCATGCCAAGTGTGAATCAAAACAATTTCAAATCACAATATTTAAATACTTCATACAAACCACAAATCATATTTTATATCAAAATTTTCATTTGCAAAGTAGGCAACACAATAATTTCCAATTAAGATTCCCAAAGCCACAACAATAAAAAATTATTCATAACTCATTTCTCCAAATAAATTTTCTAGTAAAAGTAGTGAATATAAAAAGTATTATGCACAAACCTCTGATAAATGCCTCTTGGCCCTAACTCAGTGTTCCTTATGTTTCTCAATATCCTTTTCAACTGAAACACACAATTTAAAGTGTTTCAATACTCAATGAATTTGTTTCTAACAATAAAATCCAATATTTAAATTTTCTTGGTACTATTCCCTTCAATTCATTTCATTAGTCAACCTATAATGTTGACCCTTGATGCACTCTAAGTGAGTCAATTCTAATGTTACCAATATGTCACATTTTATAGCCCTTTAGTATTGGTATATGTTACCAATTTCATTTCCAAGTGTATTGCATTTTATTGCAATTTATCGGATTTCGGTGTACTATTTTGACCTAGTTGGACGACCTAGTTCCCTCAGTTTTCAGGTTTCGGTCCAAACTACAAACCTATAGGTCTATGTCTTATTGCACGCGGGGCAAAATTTCAGGTCATTCTGAGTTGTGTAGACCAGGATATGGTCAATTTACCAATACTGGACAGAATGCACTAAAATAGTAAGCTTAGGTCATTTTTAGGTCACTTTTGGTTCGGCCAGTTTTCGTACCAGAACTTGTGCAAGCTATTTGGCTTGGTTCTAGCCATTTCTGGGCTTTGGTGTCTTCATAAGAATTGTAGAGCTATGTCTAAACTATTCATGGTAAAAATTTCAGGTCATTTGGACCTGTTTTCAGTAAGTTATGGTCAAAAAACTAATTGCTGCACAAATGGTCAATTTTCAGGCTTCAAAGTCACTAATCCGGATTTGGTCATTTTTGAAGTCACATTCTAGGCAGAATTTAGGTAAACTTCCTTCATGAAAGTTGACACTTTTTGTGCCTAGTTTCACCTCCAATTGTCTCATACCAATTGAAGTCACACACTTAAGGTTCTAAGCTAAAACATACACTACCCTGCTACACATTCTTCATCACATACCAATTACACATTCTATACTTACCAAGCTAACCCTTTCATGCCAATTCTGGTTTGTACCATACCATTAAAATACTTAACAACACATTTTGGTCATTTTGGACAGCTTGTAACCATTCTCAATATACAAACTATAACATTGAATTTTTCCAAAGTCCATTTACACAATTTAACCACATGAACATACCCCATTTACATATCCAATTCCAATCTATTATGCACATATACATGCTGCCACCATAAACAACATAATTTAATAAACCAAACCATGAAACAACACATTTCAACTACACTTTAAAAGTTGCCGAATTACACATCTCCTTCAAATTGCTTCCAAGCTTCCAAAACCAAGTGCACTATCACACATACACTTAGTATACATTATCCAAATTATTTCTATACACATAAACACCTGTACCAACATCTTAAACAAGCATTTACAAGTGAAAACAAACAACAAATAGTAAGTTTCCATGGCTGCTGAAATGGTGTACCACCATTATTCCATCAAACTTTAAAATTTCTTCCATAAAACAACTCCCTACAACATTCACTCAAAGTTTAATGAAGCAAGATTGAAAAATACTCATTTACCTCTTTTGGACTTTTCAAAACTCCACCAAAACTTTCCTTTCTTGCTCCCAAAATGTTGCCCAAGCTGTATAGAACAACTTTAGTGAAGAAACCTAGAAGAACTAATGGCTTGATCATGCACCAATAAAGGTTGCATATGGGGCGGAATTGGTGGTTTCCATGGTGAGAGTTTTAGCTGGTTTATGGAGCAAGGTTGAAGATGATGATTCAGCTGTCCCAAGGCTTATATAGGTGTCCAAATTTCTGAATTAGTGGAGCACTTATCAATAGTTTAATGGTTAATTATACTAAGTTCCATTATTTGCACATTTAGCTCAATTCTTTTACTATTTACATATTGTATCCCATTTTAATTTTTCATGACATTTCCTAAGTGCAATATTATTTGTTTTTAATGTAAATTTAGGTCAAAAGGCAACTCGGGGTGTCAATTGACCACAATACCCCTATTCGGGTTGCATTCCCGATTTTTTGGTAAGACTGAGTTTTGTCATTTTCTCGATTTCTCATTTTTCTTTGTACTAATTAATTAATTTTTCTTTGATATTTCTAATGATATTTATACTTCAATAAGTCTTTAATTATGTCTTGAAACTAAATTCTGAGGGTTCCCTGCAGTCCTGGGGTCGGCCATTGCCTGTGCTGTAACTTCCCCGTGCGGTCACCCATCGCTGCGGTGCTAGCTTGTTTAACTTAGTTTCATTTCATTACTATTAGTTTTTCTTTGTTTTTCTTGTATTTTCTTTTCCTGTATTTCACTATCTTATATCTCCATACGAATATTTAAATATAATTCAAAGCATCCTAGCTGTCTGGACAGACACTGTCACCAAACAGTAGAACGCACTACCGAACACAAGGGTGCTACAATTCTCCCCTCGTTAAAATAAATTTTGTCTCCAAATTTTACCCAATAGTCGTCTTACAATATTCACACATTTATTTTCTCCTTTCCATATGATCGTATAATCTTCTTTCCTCTGAATTTGTGTAAAACTTTTAACAATCTAATATAACATTTACTTTGTTTATATAGCACTAATCTTTTCTTACTATCGTTCTGTCTAATATTTCAATTCATGTTCCCTTTTCGAAAGACCATTGAGGTCATTTTAAAATAATTTATCTAATCGTGGGTCCTTTGACTATTCTAGTCAACAATCTTACTCACATTCATAACATTTCTTTGTTATATCTGAACAAACTGTTCAAATTTTTACTTTCACAACTCTTTTTATCTATTAATATTCTATAACTTACTTCCTTTTGTATTGAACTATAACCTTTCGATAATCTAACTTTTGAGTTTTAACTCCCTAAGTAGGATTTCCAAACTCATTTCCAATAATAAAATTTTGTCCAGACATAACTATACCAATACAGATGCCGTTGGCAACTATTCTCATCTTGGTGCACTATCGGGCAATACGTAGCTCTACACAATAATCCCAAGTCAGTACTGTAATCTACAGCTTACAGTATAAACATCAAGAACATTGCATAGTTACTACGATACATTCCAATAGATCAAAATTTCCTATCTTTTATCCTTTTCGAATTCACTAA
Source organism: Hevea brasiliensis (assembly GCF_030052815.1). Lineage (NCBI taxonomy): Eukaryota > Viridiplantae > Streptophyta > Magnoliopsida > Malpighiales > Euphorbiaceae > Hevea > Hevea brasiliensis. The sequence continues at coordinate 54,991,320 of NC_079500.1, read as the reverse complement.
TATCTGAAACTTATTCTGATTACAATATCCACTAACAATTACTAACTGTAACATCTTTGCCCTCATCTAGAGCAACTCTATTACTGCAACTTACTTTTATGTCCTCTTGCCTTACATTAAGTAGGCTCACCAATTAGCTTTATAATTTATGGTGTGCAAGAAAATACTTTTCATCGATAAACTCTTCTACAAACTAATTTCACTTATTATCACAATCCTTATCTTAAAGGACTAATCACTAATGTATCAAAATTTATTCCCCTGTAAAGGAATAACAACAGAACATATAGTTCTAACACTAATATAAAAGTATGCAGACCTCAGGTCAAACCATATATATATATTAGTTACTAATTGAGAAAGTACCAGCAACAATGTCAAAAGACTCACCCTCTTCTCTATTTCACACTGCCCTTGTGGGGGTTGGGTTTGTACTTGAGCTTGAGCTGACAGAGTATTAGCCATTTGTTGAAAGAAAGTGACCATTTGCTGGGCCATTTGTGCAGTAATTTGTACCGATAAAACTGGTACAGTTGGGCCTTCGACACTTTGTGGATATGGGGCCTCAACTTGTACTTTTGCTATCACAGACTGCTCTATTGTCTCATTTTTCTCTTCCATATCTTTTCACAGGATTTTCTATTTCCTATATAACCAACACAAGGAGATTTCCTCCTGTTAGTGTATATTTATAATGTAATGTACTGTATGTATCAAACAATGACATTGAACAGTTGTACTATGAAGAAAGAATATTCAAATTACAAGTCAAAACAGAATTTAAAAACTAGCTCTGATACCACTAAAACATGTCACTCCCTACCCCTCCGTAAGGCATAACAGGATCCCGTAGTATACCTAATGAATTATCAACTTCGTCTACTGATAATCCATTAAGTAAAATACAAGGGATTTTAAACCTTTTCTTACTTCTTTTTACAATGGTGAGCACTATTTCTAGGTGTTAAAAATTTTTTAACTGAAGTGAAACCAAATAACACATTTGAAGTATTAATAATTTTTGTAAAAATTTTGGCAGAGTGCCATCTGTATTTTGAATAAAACAGTTCTTCAAAAACTTATAAAAAGCACTTCCAATATTTTTCTCAATCTCAAACTCCAATAACAGTTCAACATAATAATTTCCTCAATAATTGTTAACACAATTCAAAAATCAATTTTCCAGTGTTTCCAAAAGATGAGATAAAAGAAACATGTCACAATATTTTTACAAGCCAAAATAATTTACAATTTTAGTTTACAACTGCTCAAGACCAAGTACAATAGATACATACAGTGCAAATACATTACAACAAAAACTACAAAATATGGTATACTCAATATACCCGGTGAATTCTCAAAATGTAGCACAAGCAGCCTACTCTGCTGTAACACCCCTATGTTCGGTAGTGCGTTCTACTGTTCCGGTGACCAGTGTTGTCCAGACAGCTAGGATGCCTAGAACTACACTTCGATATGAGTGAGGAGACATAAAATAATGAAATACAAGAAAAGAAAACACAAGAAAAACAAAGGAAAAATAATAGCAAAGAAATGTAACCAAGTTAAGCGAGTCGAGAACCCTAGCGATGGGTGACCGCACCGGGAAGTCACGGCGTGGACCGTTGACTGGCCCTGGACCGCGGGGAACCCTGGAAAATATTTTTAGGACTTAAAGAGACATCAATTGAAGTAGGAATATCATTAGAAATATCAAAGAAAAATTAAATTATTAGTACAAGGAAAAGTGAGAAATCGAAAAACAGACAAAACCCGGTGTTACCGAAAAATCGGGAATGCAACCCGAACAGGGGCATTATGGTCATTTGACATCCCGAATTGTCTTTTGACCTAAATGTCCATTAAAAATAAATAATATTACACTTAGAAAATAAAATGAAAAATTAATTTGGTGGTACCTAAAGTAAATAACAAGAATTAAGGGTTTAATGTGGAATAAGTGAGAATTTAACTTATTAAATGATTAATTTGTGTGAGTGGGCCACTAATGAATAAAATAAAAACAAAATGGGGCAGCTGTAATTCCATTACACCATCAGAAACTTCATCTTCTCCAAATGCTCTTAACCTTGCCGAAATGAAGGATTGGAAGTCCACCATTGCCGTTTTCCTTAAGCTTCATTTAACCTCCTCATTTCACTTTCAATCATTTAGGTTTCTTCATTAAAGATTGTCTACACATCATAAGGAAGAGCTTGATACCAAAATCAAGAAATTTAGTCAAGGTTTAGCAAGTCCCAACCATAGGTAAGTTTACAATTTTGAATATTGCTTTGTTAAACTTTGTGTACATGTTATGGGTGTGTGCTTGTGAAGAAAATTTTCAAGTTTGAAGAGTTCTTGATATATCCAGTTTGGACAGCCATGGAGTTGTGTATTTGATGATTTATTATTACATATATTTGATGTAAATTCATATTGAGTAGAGGGATTTAATATCCTAGTAAGTTATTTCCATGAAAATGTGGTGATTGTGTACTTGACTTGGAGAATGACGAATTGTGGGACACTTTGGTATTGTAGAACATTTCGGCAGCCTTGGGACTCTTTGATAAATGTATGAGTTCATAAAGATATTGGCAGAATTATGACATTGAGGATTGATGGATATGTATATAAATTAGTTGTGTAAAGTGTATGTAGGAATTAGTAATGTTTATGTGTATATGTGATTGTACTTAGACTTTGTAAATTTGAGTTTATTTGGTGGATTGAGGATGTGTGTAATCTGCCCAAAGTGATTTTAAAGTGAAGTGGTATATGGTTTTGGTAATGTACCAAAACAGAATTGGTAAGGGAAGTGGACATATAGTAAGGTAAATGTGTCATTGATGTATGTTTAAGCAAGGTGATTAAGGGCAGTATGCATTTTAGCCTATAACTTTAAATGTGTAACCTCAATTGGTATGAGACCAATTGGAGGTGAAACTAGGCACAAAATGTGCCAACTTTCTTTGAGAAAGCATACCAAAATTCTGCTTGCAAGGTGACATGAAAAATGACCAATTCGGATTGAGTACAATTGAGGCCTGAAAATTGACCAATTGGGCAGCAGTTAGTATTTAGGCCATAACTCACTCAAAACAGGTCCAATTGACCTGAAATTTTAACCATGAATAGTTAAGATCCATACCTACAAGTCTTATGAAGACACCAAAGCCCAGAAATGACCATAAGCAAGTCAAACAGATTGCACAAGTTCGGGTCCAAAAACTGGCCGAACCAAAATTGACCAAATTGACCTAAAATTGACCAAATTTGATGCCATTTGACCAGCAATAGTATAATGACCATAACTTGGTCTACTTAACTCAGACTGACCTAAACTTTTGCGCCGCATTCCATAAGACATAGATCTACAAGTTTGTAGTTTTAACTGAAACCCGAAAACTAAGGGAACTAGGTTGTCCGGCTAGGTCAAACTAGTATCCCGGAATTCAGCAAGTTGCAATAAAATGCACTAAACAAGGAAATGAAATTGGTAACGTGTACCAACCCTAAAACACTATCGAATGTGACATATTAATGACACTAAAACCTAATTTACCTAGAACGCATCGAGGGTCGGTATATTAGGTGATTAAGCAAATAATAGCTTTCAGTGAATTATTTGTCAAACATTATCGATAGAGACAGTTTAATTTAGTACTGAAACACTTCAAATTGTGTTTCTCAGTTAGTAAAGACTTCGAGGAAAGGGAAGGAAACACCGAGTCCGGACAGAGACGATTATCGAGGTTTTACGCACAACTAGTTTTCAACTGATTTTGCTCTGAATAATATTTCATATGATTAATTGTATGTTATTGTTTTAAACTGTGTTTGTGCACAACAGCTATTTCTTTTGAATTTTTCAATTGAAATAAATTACGATTATTTATATGTTATTGTTTTAAATTGTGTTTGTGCAGAACAGTTATTTCTTTTAAATTTTTCAATTGAAATAAATTATGACTATTTACATATTATTATTTTCAATTATGGAAATGTAGTTGACTGTATACTTATTGCTTGAAAAGCATTGTAAATGGTTTGAAACTGTGGAAAATTTGATTTAGTGTGATTTGTGCAAGTTGAAGTTAATTATGAATTGTGTTGCCATCTTGTGAATGAAATTATGACTTTGGAAATTTTGAGATAAAATGTGTTTAGTGTTATCAGAGCAAAGCAGGGACGGTGATACGTAACGCCTACGATTCTAGGGAACTCTCACGAGTGAACTCAGGAGCTTGCAGGGATGGCGATACGTAACGCCTGCAAGTGCTCTGATAGGTACCACCCAAGGGCTTGCAGGGACAGCGATACGTAACGCCTGCAGGTGCTTTGATAAGTACCCTTAAATGCCACCACCTCCTTCATTGATTTCAATTAGTGGGGTTGTAGATTGCTTTGTCATGGTGTACAACGCGGCATTGATCGGAAAAATTGTGTCATGGTCTAAGTTGTGTATGAATTGGCAACACTGTGTTTTTAAATTATTTAACTAAATTGTGTTATTATGAGCTTTAATAATTTGTGAAATGGAGTTTAAATTCTTATTGGCATTCACTGTCTTCTGAATTTAACTATATTTTGATTACTGAGATTTATTGTGATATTGTGTTAAATTCCTTATGACATTCATTGTCTTGAATTTAACTATGGTTTTAAGTATCCACTATTTGTATGATTTATGAATTGTGATTTAAAGATGTATTTGGTTAATGTTGTGCACCACCGAGACATTGTCTCAACGATAGCTTTTTATTGCTGTCGCAGGTAGACAGACAAACAGGGCAGCAGACTAGGCTGCTAGTACCTCCAGCGATAAATTATCGGGTATAATGAGTATACCATATTTTGTATTTTGTGCTGTAATGTATGTTCACTGTATGTACATATTATTTTTGGTTTTGAGCAGTTGTAAATTCAAATTGTACCTTGAGGTTGTAAGGTAAATTATAAGTTATTTTGACTTGTAAAGATTGTATTATATTTCTTTTATCTCAGTCTTTGAAAAATCACTTTGGATTTGAGTTGAGAAATATGTTGTGTTGAGAAAAATGTTGGAGTTGAGATTTGGAAATATATTGAAGTGCTTTTTTACAGGTTTTCTGAAGAACTGTTTTATCCAAAATACAGATGGCACTCTGCCAAAATTTTTACAGAGATTCCAAATAATTCAAATGTGTTGGTTCTATCACTTCAGTTCAAAAAAGGTTTTTAACACCTGTAAATAGTGCTCACCACTGTAAAAGAAGTAAGAAAAGTTTTTAAAATCCCTTGTAGTGTATTTAATGGGTTATCAGTAGACGGAGTTTGTAATTCATTAGATATACTACAGGATCATGTTATGCCTTACAGAGGGGTAGGGTGTGACATCTGCTGCTCTGTTTGTCTGTCTACATGCGACAGCAATGAAAAAGCTATCGCTGAGTAAAATTTACTTAGTGGTGCACAATAACAATTTAAAATGTGGTATATAAAACTTTTATTGACAATTTACAATTCAAATTATAACGCCCCTAAGTTCAGTAGTGCGTTCTACTGTTCTTGTGACCAGTGTTGTCCTGACAGCTAGGATGCCTAGAACTACACTTCGATATGAGTGAGGAGACATAAAATAATGAAATACAAGAAAAGAAAATACAAGAAAAACAAAGGAAAAATAATAGCAAAGAAATGTAACCAAGTTAAGCGAGTCGAGAACCCTAGCGATGGGTGACCGCACCGGGAAGTCACGGCGTGGACCGTTGACTAGCCCTGGACCGCGAGGAACCCTGAAAAATATTTTTAAGACTTAAATAGACATCAATTGAAGTATAAATATCATTAGAAATATCAAAGAAAAATTAATTAATTAGTACAAAGAAAAGTGAGAAATCGAAAAACGGACAAAACCCGGTGTTACCGAAAAATCGGGAATGCAACCCGAACAGGGGCATTGTGGTCATTTGACATCCCGAGTTGTCTTTTGACCTAAATGTCCATTAAAAATAAATAATATTACACTTTGAAAATGTCATGAAAATTTAAAATTGTGGTACATAATATAAATGATGAAAGAAATGAGATATAACTTGAATAATCAAACTTTAACATATAATATTAATTAAATAAACTTTAGTGGAGAGTTAGTGGGAGCTATTTACACCTAAGTGGACAGCCACATCATTCAGCACCTTCATCTTCTTCATTCACTCACCTTTGCCGAATTCAAGAGCTTCCAAACCCTCCCATGGCCGCCCAAATGCATGGCTCACTCCACCCATTTTCAAGTTGAATTTTTTTTACTTGTCTTAATTAATTTTGATCCCCACATCACAAGGAAGAAATTGATACTAAATTCAAGGGATTTTGGTGAAGATTTAACAAGCCCCAACAATAGGTAAGTGTTTAAATTGCTTTCTTTCTTAAGTAAAGTTTATGGGAAGCTTGAGAAAAATAAATTAATGAAGAAATTTTGAGGTTTTGGTGAGTTATGATTATGCACTAGTTTAGGCAGCCATGGTAATTAAAGAGCTTGAATTATTTTCACATGAAATTGATGGGTGTTGATGTTGATTAAAGTAAATAAAAGTTTTAGTAGGTTAATTATTGGTGTATGTTAAAGTTGAGCGCTTGAGTTGGAAATTTACGTTGAGTTTGACATTTTATGCGTGATTGCCTAAATGGACAGCCATAGAATTGTATACTAAATGAACTATTCTTACATGTATGGTGGAGAATTAATGTTGACTAATGTGATTTAAGATTTTAGTAAGTTAACTTCATGTATATGTGATGTTGGACCAAGTGGAGAATTGAGCTTGAAAGCAATAATGGGAGGCTTTACAATTCGGCAGCTTGTTAACTTCTTGAAGAATGCTGGAATTCATGAAGTTGTTTAATGAATTGTGGTCCTAAAGTTTGCCAAATGTGTATGTAAGTTAGTGGTGAAGTTATATGTTAAGATAGTGGAGAAGTTATTTGTTATGGTTAGGTGATTGAATTGTTGTAATTGAGCTTGAAAAATTCTGCTCCATATGGTATATGTTGAGTGTGATTATAAGCTGCCAAAATGATCAACAATATGTTGTGAAATATGTTTAGGTTATGGTACAAACCAAAATTGGCATGAATGTGTAGTTTGGTAAATGTTAAAAGTGACCTTTGATGAGTAATGAAGGAAATGCAATAGGGAAGTTTAGGTTTTGGGCCTAGAACATTAAGTGTGTGGCTCCAATTGGTATGAGACCAATTGGAGGTGAAACTAGGCACAAAATGTGCCAACTTTCATGAAGGAAGCTTACCAAAATTCTGCTTGCAAGGTAACTTGAAAAATGACCAAATCCGGATTAGTGCAATTAAGGCCTGAAAATTGACCATTTGGGCAGCAGTTAGTGTTTTGGCCATAACTCACTCAAAACAGGTCCAATTGACCTGAAAATTTGACCATGAATAGTTAAGACCTATATCTACAAGTCTTATGAGACACCAAAGCCCATAAATGACCATAAGCAAGTCAAACAGCTTGCATAAGTTCGGGTCCAAAAACTGGCCGAACCTAAAATGACCTAAAATGACCTAAAGTGACCAATTTTGATGCATTTTGACCAGCAATAGTCAAATGACCATAACTTGGTCTACATAACTCAGAATGAACTGAAATTTTGCCCCACATGCAATAAGACATAGATCTACAAGTTTGTAGTTTTGACCGAAACCCGAAAACCGAGGGAACTAGGTCGTCAGGCTAGGTCAAATTAGTAGACCAGAATCAGGCAAATTGCAATAAAACGCAATATACAAGGAAATGAATTGGGTAACATGTACCAACCCTAAAAAGCTACAAATGTGAGATATTTGTGACATTAAAACCTAATTCACCTAGAATGCATCGAGGGTCAACATCTTAGGTTGACTAAGCAAATAATAGAATTCAGTGAATTAATTATCAAGCAATATCATTGGAGACAGTTTAAATGAGTACTGAAACACTTCAAATTGTGTTTCTCAGTTAGCAAAGACTCAGGGAAAGGGAAGGAAACACTGAGTTAATGCCAGGAGACAATTATCAGAGGTTTGTGCACAACAGTTATTTCTTTTAAATTTTTCAATTGAAATAAATTATGATTAGTTGTATATTATTGTTTTCAATTATGGAAATGTGTTTGAATGGATACTTATTGCTTGAAAAGCATTGTAAATGGTTTGAAACTGTGGAAAAATTTATTTAGTGTGATTTGTGAAAATTGAAGTTAATTATGAATTGTGTTGCCATCTTGTGAATGAAATTATTGTTAGTAGTATACCCTAGAGCATATCATTTAGTATGTATCTTGTACATATTTTTATTAATAAAAGGCATTTCCACTTTTCCGTTTACATAATATATTTATGTGTAATAGAAAAGGTCCATTGATATTTTGTTAGAAATATTATTCTTAAGTTGTTAAGAATATGAGTGACAATATTTCTAGCACGAAGTATCATAAATAGGTTCACAATCGAGGATACTTCATAATAAGGACATGACTTATCCAGAAAGATTGTATTCATGTTTGTTCCCAAGTTATTTATATGAGATATAAATAAGATGGAATGGTGAGTCTCATGCCATATAACAAACATGATAGGCACTTATAAATGATAAGTAGGCCGAACCAGTGACACTTATGACAAGCACATGGAGTTTACTCTTGTCAATGTTTTGTCATAAATCATATCAGTGCATATAATCTTTAGACCTGAGATAGCACAGTTATCTTGTATATAGGTAGGTTGAGTTTGATACTGCTTTCATACTTGTACTGTGTATGGGTATATGGGCATGTGTTGGCTCCTACTAGTTATATATGGAGGTAGGTGTTGATCAAGATAGAATCTGTTCCTCTAAGTAAATAGAGATAAAATCCTATGTTCATTTAATTGTTCTTGATGTTTCAAGTTCTGGCCGTGACAGATAGGTTTATTCAGAAAAGAGTTTCTGATGAGAAAATCTTTTTAATCAAGAACTGGAATTAAAAGAGAACATAATATTCATAGCAAATGGAGTTTGACATAAACCATGACTCCAGCTTGAGTTGGGATTTTGTAACAGAAAGATTCTAGTGCATGGTAACATATGATTATAGGTTCATTTAAGGTAAACCTTATTACTAATTGGATGGCCATGGCATGCTATGCTAGGTGTTAACCATGGTCTATGAGGTTCATAAAATGATTTAGAGAAATCCTTTATGGTAAGAAAGAGTTCTGATGATATTAAGAGTTGATATCATGTCTCATTGCCAATTAGTGATGAGCCTAGTAAGTCACACACATACACAAGTTATCACATAATTAAATATGATTTAATTAATTAATTAAATAGTTTAATTGATTAATTAAATAGGTTTGGTTTGCAATTAGTTTGCAAAGTCCCTAGCATGACTTGAAACCAAATCTAGATTATTGGATGTATAATATAAGTTAAATTTATATTTAAAGTGTTTAAATATGAATTTAATTAATGAGAAATTAATTAATAGAGATTAATTAATTAATTTATATTTGATATAAATTAATTAGAAGAAGAAAAATAATTATTTTGGGTTGAGAACTCAAAATTAAGACGCAGGGGCATTTTGGTCATTTTGCAGTGTGACACGTGGCACCATGAGATGGTGACACATGGGATTACACATAAGCTTGCCAAATGTTTTTTTAATCATGTAAGATGATTAAAATCAAGATTACATATAGGTTTGACACTTGGCACAATGTGATTGGGTCACTTAAACCTAGAGCTAATCAAAGGGTGACATGTGGCAAGGGTTTAATGTGTTAACCTAGCTATTTAAGTGTTGTTATGAGAAAATAAAATACAACCAGCAGCCACTCTCCTTGGTCACGCCATTTTGCAGCCCTCCCTCTATTCTTCTTCATCTCTCATCAATTCAAAGAGATTAGCCATCAATCTCTTGAATTAAGAACACTAGAAATTGTTTCTAGTGTCCTGTTTACATCTCTAATATCTTAAAAGGCAGAACTTGAATTTCTAATTAATAGAAAAGGCTTTAGAAGCTATTCAAGGGCTGCCATAGGTGTTCTTGGTGTGGACAAGCTAGAAGGACAACATCTGGTGTCCTGAAGAAGAATCTCAAAGGCGCAGACACGCTGTAGTGCATCAAGAGGTTAGTGTAATCGTTCTTGATTTAATCTAGGGTTCTAAAATTAATCGGATTAATTTTAAAATCTTAAATGGAAAATACAGATCCAAAAACATATTAAAAGAGTTTTAATATGTTGTTTATCATTGAAATCAAATAGATAAAAATAAATCTTGCATGATGCATGTGACCCTAGGTGAAAATTTTTGAATTCAATGGTATAAACTTATGTTTTTCACGCTTCCGTTCCTTCAATTGGTATCAGAGCTACTATATTTGCCATTTAGATTGTTTTTTATATGATTTAATTGTGTGATTTGATCATGATATGATTGATCCATTGCTGGTTGGATCAAGAGGTGTGGCGGCATGCTTGATGAACTCCAACATGGTGCGCATGGCTTTAGAAGATCATGGTGCGCATGGTTGTTATTAAATTCTGCAATTGTTGCATGATGAAAGGTTCATCATATGACTAATTAAAATGTTTAATTAGGATTTTTAATCACACAATTAAATTATGATTCAAATCAAAAATTTTAAAAATTGTTTGAATGTGATTCAAATCTGAATTATAAAAGTTGTTTGAATGTGATTCAAATCTGAATTTTTAAAGTTGTTTGAATCATATTTAAATCTGATTTTTTAAAATTGATTGAATAAAATTCAGATCTGATTTTTTAAAAAATGTTTGAATGTGATTCAAATCTGATTTTTTTTTTAAAATGTTTGAATGTGATTCAAATCTGAATTTTTGAAGTTGTTTGAATGTGATTCAAATATGAATTTTTAAATTTGTTTGAATGAGATTCAAATCTGAATTTTTAAATTTATTTGAATCATATTCAAATATGGATTTTTAAGTTGAATATGAGATATTCAATTTAATTTAAGTATGTATGTTTTATTTAATTGTTAAATAGTGATATGCATGATGGATGATCATGGACTATAAAAGACCAATGTGATTGGATTTATTTCTTTTATATTTCTTTGGGATTATAAATTAATTAATTAATTTTAATTTATTTTGGGCATGTATTAATAAGTTTGTAATAATTTTTGGGTTGTAATTTCATTTATTTAAGTTCTTGTAAATTCGCCTTGGTATGCCAAGGATTACTATGTAATATTGGATTGCAAGAAGTTCAAGGAGGTCAAGAGCATTGGTGGGACCAGTGGGAGGAATTCAAGATCAAGTGTTGATTATGTACTCCTTCAGAAACTCTTGTAAAATGAATGAATGAAATGCACCTAGGAATGCCCTGATTCAATTCTTGGTGGCTCAGAATTGAATCCTTTAGAAAGTCCATGATCATACCATATTTACTGCTTATCCATGAATGCATGAGATGTATGGAAATGTATGCAATTATATGATATATGCATGCTAAATGGATAATGTGCAAAGTGAGACCTTAATAGTAATTAGAATGACCATAAAATCTTCCAAACAAATGATTAAGTTGGATATGCTATAATTAAAGTAATTATAACATAGGCCCTCCATTGGGGCAATTATTTTAAGAAATTTTAAATAGTTGCATGAGATGCAATTAATTTAAGAGATTTTCTTAAGAATAATTGTTAAGCATGAGATGTTGTAAATATGTAAATGGTTTGATGGCCAATATTGGATGTACCTGAGGACATTAAAATTATTTACATAATTACTGGCTCAATGGGATCAACTTAACTAATGCAAGATAAGTCAATAATGGATGTACCTGAGATTTTGAGCATTAGGGGCTAGGTAAAGGATTGAACTTCACATGAGATGTGATGGGCAAGGAGTTGCTCACTTATAGTTTATTGTAATTCCAATAATGGATGTACCTGAGGATGATCAATAGAATTATAAGAATTCAATCACCCACTAGAAATCCATCCAACTAGGATTTCCGTTTCCTACTTTGGAAGTGTAGGATTCGCTAAGTTAGTGGGAGGACCAATTTGATTAAAAAACCATAATCATTTTGGTTAATTACATGATACATTTACTAATTAATCTGGTTATTTTCTGCAGTTAATTTTCTGATAAAAATGAGCACAAAACAACCACCACCATCCAATATCCTTGCAAGCATACTTGATCACAATAGGTTGACAGGACCAAATCTGTCTGATTGGCTAAGAAATTTGAAACTTGTCTTGAACCTTTAACATATAGGATATGTTCTAGATTCAAATGTTCCTGGTCCCTTATCTCCAGAGGCCACACAAGAGGAACATGATACTTTGGACAAGTGGAAGGAGCATGATATGAGAGCTAAGTGTTACATGCTTGCTTCCATGAGTAATGAATTACAGAAGCAACATGAGAACATGCAGAGTGCGAGTGAGATCCTCCTTCACCTACAAGAGTTGTATGGTGAGCACAGCAGGAATGCTAGGTATGAGATATCTAGACAGCTATTCCGTATGAGGATGTCTGAGGGACAGAATGTTGGGGATCATGTCCGCAAGATGATTCGACTGATTGAGCAGTTGGAACATATTGACTTCAACATGGATTTCCAACTACAGACGGATTTGATCCTTCAGTCCCTTCCTGAGTCTTTTGGGAATTTTGTGACAAATTTCCATATGACTAAACAGGAATGCACCTTAGCTGGTTTACTCAACATGCTGGTTATTGCCCAAAAGAATATGCCGGGCAATAAAAGAAAAGAGGTAGCTTTGATTGCATCTTTTTCTGCTGGAAAGTCCAACAAGAAAAAGAGTAATAAGAAAAAGAAACCTCAGATTCCTGGTCCTTCCAAGAAAATAGCTAAACAGAAAAGGAAGACTAAAGCTGATGGAGGCAAAGGAAAGTGTTTCCACTGCCAAAAGGATGGGCACTGGAAAAGGAACTGCCCAGAGTATCTTGCTTCTCTGAAGGACAAGAAGGATACACCTTCAGAAGGTATGTCCATATCTTGTTATTTAGATTCTGATGATACTCATAGTTCATCTACAGCTTGGGTTTTAGATACTGGTGCTAGTTCTCACATTTCTAATGATATGCAGGAACTAGCAAACAGGAGCAGCTTGCGTTCTCAAGATATTAGAGTCCGGATTGGCAATAGCTCAACTGTTAAAGCTTTAGCCATAGGATCTAAATCTTTTTACATGTTTGGACATGTTTTGTGTTTGGATAATATTTTATATGTACCTAATGCTTTTAAGAACATCATTTCCATGTCTAGTTTGACTAGAAATGGCTATGAATTTCAGTTCACTGATGATGTTTGCAATATTTATTTTGGAAATAAATATGTTGGTCCGGGTTATATGAATGATGGTCTTTATTATTTGGATAATAATGATAAACACAAATTTAATGAAAGTGATCTAAAAGAATGCAATGCCATGGTGAAAACCAACTCAAGTTCAAAATATATTTGGCACTTAAGATTATGTCATATTGCAGAAGATAGGATTGCAAAATTGGAGAAAATGGGGATTCTATCCTCATTGGGCTCTGAGCCTACTCCAACTTGTGAATCTTGCCTTCAGGGTAAAATGACTAGATCACCCTTTGTTGGAAAAGGGCTAAGAGCTAAAAATATTTTGGAGCTAATACATAGTGATGTATGTGGTCCATTTAAAGAAATGGCTAGAGGGGGTTTTCATTATTTTATTACCTTTACTGATGATAAATCAAGGTTTGGGTATTTGTATTTGATGAAATACAAACATGAATCTTTTGAAAAGTTCAAAGAATTTAAATCTGAAGTAGAAAATCAAACAGGAAAGAATATTAAAGCTCTTCGATCAGATCATGGAGGTGAATATTTGAGTACTGAATTTGATGAATACTTGAGAGAGCATGGCATTGTTTCTCAGCTGACTCCTCCAGGAACGCTACAGCTGAATGGTGTATCTGAAAGGAGAAATCATACCCTATTGGATATGGTACGTAGTATGATGAGCTATACTGATATGCCAATTTTCTTTTGGGGATTTGCATTAGAATCAGCTTTGTATATTCTGAATAGGATTCCATCAAAATTAGTTTCTTCCACACCTTATGAGATATGGCATGGAAGAAAACCAAGTCTTAAGCATGTTAAGATTTGGGGTTGTCCAGCTTATATCAAAAAGCTGAACACTGATAAATTGGAGACCAGATCAGAAAAAGGTCGATTTGTTGGATATCCAAAAGATAGTTTTGGATATTATTTTTATTTGCCTACTTCACAAAAGGTTGTGATAAGTAGAGATGCCACATTTCTTGAACAACAGTTTGTTCAAGAAGGAGGCAAAGGAAGGCAAATAGAGTTAGAATTGGAGAATTATGACCAACCAACAAATTAGATGGATATAGATCCATCTAGTCAACCAATACCCGTTGATGAAACATCTATAGCTGTTCCTCGTAGAACAACCAGGGTATCTCACCCACCAGTGAGATATGGTTTTCTTCATGAAGAAGAACAAGAGTTGTCTACTCATGAAGAAGTAGATCATGGAGATGATCCACTTACCTATGAAGAAGCTATATCAGATATAGACTCTTCAAAATGGATTGATGCTATGAAATCCGAGATTGATTCCATGTATAAGAATCAAGTTTGGGATCTTGTTGACCCACCTGAAGGTATTATACCTATAGGGAACAAATGGGTTTTCAAGAAGAAAATTGGTTCTGATGGAAAGGTAGAGACCTATAAGGCAAGGCTAGTAGCAAAAGGGTTTCGCCAAAGGCAAGGAATCGACTATGAGGAGACTTTCTTGCCTGTTGCCATGCTTAAATCAATTAGGATTTTATTAGCAATAGCTGCATACTATGATTATGAGATTTGGCAAATGGATGTCAAAACAGCTTTTCTCAATGGATACATTGAAGAAAACATTTTCATGGAACAACCTAAGGGGTTTGAATCCCAAGATGGTTCCAAGGTATGCAAGCTAAAGCGATCCATTTATGGGTTGAAACAAGCTTCGAGGAGTTGGAACATCCGTTTTGATGAAGCCATTTAATCCTTTGGTTTTATCAAAAATGAGGATGAGCCATGTGTATATAAGAAGGTTAGTGACAGTGCTATCACTTTCCTTGTCTTATATGTGGATGACATACTGTTGATGGGTAATGACATAGGTATGTTGACGACTATAAAGGTATGGTTGTTAAATATATTCTCCATGAAAGACTTAGGGGAGGCAACCTATATTCTTAGAATTCGCATCTATAGAGATAGAGCGAAAAGAATAATTGGTTTATCCCAAAGTCTATACTTGGAAAAGGTGTTAAAGATGTTTAACATGCTTGATTCCAAGAGAGGATTGTTACCAGTGAGACATGGTATCCATCTTTCTAAAGAGATGTCTCCAAAGACACCTGAAGAAAGAGATAAGATGGCCAGGATTCCATATGCTTCGGCTATTGGAAGTTTAATGTATGCAATGTTGTGTACTAGGCCGGATATCGCATATCTCGTTAGTTTGACTAGCGGTATCAATCCAATCCAGTTTGGAACATCGGATAGTCACAAGAATATTCTTAAGTACTTGAGAAGAACTAAGGATTTATTCTTGATTTATGGAGGTGGAGACTTGCAATTGGATGGTTATACTGATTCTGATTTCCAATCAGATATCGATGATAGAAAGTCTACTCTAGATATGTGTTCATTTGTAATGGAGGTGTAGTCAGTTGGAAGAGTTCCAAACAGAGCACGACTGCAGATTCCACTACAGAGGCTGAGTATATTCTTGCATCGAGATCTTGCAAAGGAAGTCGCTTGGATAAAGAAGTTCGTGATAGAACTTACAGTAGTTCCTTCCATTGAGTCAGCAGTTCAACTACACTGTGACAACAATGGAGCGATCATCTGAGCTAAGGAACCAAGGTCTCACCAGAAATCCAAACACATAGAAAGGCGCTACCACATTATCAGATAAATAGTTGGGCGAGGCGATGTAGCCATGCAGAAAATAGCATCAGCTGAAAATCCAGCTGATCCATTCACTAAGCCTATGTCACAGACTCAGTTAGACCGACATCTTGAGAAGATAGGTCTAAGATATTGTAATGAATGGCTCTAGTGCTAGTGGGAGATTGTTAGTAGTATGCCCTAGAGCATATCATTTAGTATGTATCTTGTACATATTTTTATTAATAAAAGGCATTTCTACTTTTCCGTTTATATAATATATTTATGTGTAATAGAAAAGGTCCATTGATATTTTGTTAGAAATATTATTCTTAAGTTGTTAAGAATATGAGTGACAATATTTCTAACACGAAGTATCATAAATAGGTTCACAATCGAGGATACTTCATAATAAGGACATGACTTATCCAGAAACATTGTATTCATGTTTGTTCCCAAGTTATTTATATGAGATATAAATAAGATGGAATGGCAAGTCTCATCTTTGTCAGAACACCCTCATCGTAGCAATTCGCATACGATCTCTTCAGTGACGATGTCGGTCCGGACAGCTAAAACGTCCGGAAAAATATTTAAACTAAGGTAAAGAACCATAATTAACACAAATATTAATAAGAAAAATTTAGGAAAAATTTTAGAAATAAAATACAACCAAGTCGAATGAGCCGGTGCCCAAGCGATGGGTAACCAGAGGGAAGTTGCGGTTCTCGCAACGAGGAGCCCTAGACCCGGGGGAAAAATTATAAAATAATTTTTGGGACTCCAGAGAAGGGTCATTGAGGTTCCTATGGCATTAGAATGCCAAGAAAATATTTAGAAAAATTTTTCAATCGGTACAGACAATTTTGACCCGTTAAGCCAAACAGAGGGCATTTTGGTCATTTCGCCTTCAGAGGTGATTTTTGGCCGACTTGTCCAGTTAAGTAAATAATTAATATGACATAAAATATAAATAAATATTACTAGAAATTAAATTGAAATTGAGTAGAGAAAAGAAGAAAAGAAAATGAAGGAAAATGCTTAGTTATGACATAAGGTGATGTCATTTAAAAGCTCTCCACCAATCACCATGAGACAACCATTTAATAAACAAATAAAAATGAGATAAATGAGTCAAAAAAAATGAAAAGTCCATCTTCTTCTCCAGCATTCTCCCGTCCAACCCTCACTTTCTCCATTTCCTCTCAAATTCTTTCATTTTCCTATCATTAAAACACCATTTCAAGCTTCCAAATCATTACTTTCCTTCACAAAAATAGTTGGCAGCCTTGATAAACCTCCATAGCCAGCCATAAAACCCAAGGAAAGTGGAAAGAAAGGTGAAAAGAAAATCTGGTTGGCAGCCCTACAAAGAGGTTAGTGAACATATGTATTTAAAACACATTAATTCCATGTTAGAGATGTGTAATAGGTAAGAAATTGTGGAATAAATGAACCAAACCCATGTGTATGAATGCCATGAATTTTGGCATCCATATTGAAGGAATAGAAATGAGGGTTTTGTTGGACTTAGAGTGGATTAGAAATGATGTTTAAGATACATATACACAAGGATAATAAATTGGTATGCTAACTAAGGCATCTTGTAGAAAACATAAGGTGAAGCTAGGGTTTTGGGGGAGTGAAAATTGATTTGGCTTATGAAATTGTTAGAGGACATTTTAATGGTCAATTAGTGACCATTTTAGGTAAGTTGACCATATTATGGACTGAAAAATAGGATTGCAAAGTGAAGTTGTAGGCTGCCCTAGGACAGCAGCAGAGGGACTGAAAATTCAATCCACTTGCACTGCCATAACTTGGGCTGTGTTGGTCCAATTGGTGTTTGGCCAATTGGACATGAAACTAGGCTTATAATGGCACATTTTTGCTGAAGAAACCATGCCCAAAAGACCAAAGCAAGAGGACCAAAACTTGGCCCCAATCCGGATCCCCTGCACACTGCAGAAATGACCAAATGAACAGTAACTGTTCATTTGGCCATAACTCACTGTAGATTTGGTCAATTGACCTGAAATTTTTACAGCAACAAGTTAAGACATAGAAAAACAACTTTCATGAAGAAACCTACCCAAATTATGACCAGAACCTAACCCAAATGGCAGTCACAGTTACTGTTCAAACCTGCAACTCTGCAGATTTTCATTTGAGCAGTAATGTTTGGATGGCTATAACTCTCTCTAGAAAACTCGGATTTAGGCGATTCTTGAACCGATGGAAACCTAAGACATGGTAGAACATTTCATATGAAGAAAGTTAGGCCAAATTATGAACTTAACTTGGCCAAATTACTGACCAAATTTGGACCAAAATCTGCCAAAACCCAAAATTTCAGC
Source organism: Hevea brasiliensis (assembly GCF_030052815.1). Lineage (NCBI taxonomy): Eukaryota > Viridiplantae > Streptophyta > Magnoliopsida > Malpighiales > Euphorbiaceae > Hevea > Hevea brasiliensis. Next base: position 54,972,972 of record NC_079500.1, on the reverse strand, counting down.
AGGAACAGTACACGTGGGCAGTAAACTTATTTTGGCCATAACTTGAGCTACAAAACTCCAAATGGAGTGATTCAAAAACGAAATTCAACTAGACAAAATAAGGAACATTTTCTATGAAGGAAGTTTTATCAAATTCCAACAGTAAGTCGACCAATGAAACAGTGCAACTTTGGAGCACCAAAACCGAAAATTGGCAATTTTGCCAAAATGACCTAAGCTTTGAGAAAGTGACCAAAACCAACAAGTTTTAAATGAAAAATGTAGTATGTTTGAAGTGCCAAAGTCAATGTACATATCTTCTATGCAAAAGTCAATATTTTAGTTGACTAATGAAGTGAATAGTGACATGAAAACTTGAAATAAGCTTGGAAATGGATTTGGTAATTGATTCCAACAAGTTTTAAATGCAAAATGTGGTACATCGGGAGTGTTAAAACCAATGTACCTATTGTCTATGCAAAAGTCAACTTTTTGTTTGACTAATGAAGTGAATAGTGACACCAAAACTTGAAATTCAAAAATGTGAAACTTAAAAATGCAAAATGCCCTAGTAGGCCTAATGTGATTGGTTTGGATAGTTTGGCATGCCAATAGGGTATTGTTTTAGCAGTACTGCGAAAGGCTTTATGCCTGTATTCATGGCTTTTATGCCCGTATTCATGGCTTTTATGCCCGATTATGTGATATCATGGCTTTTTAGCCATACTGACTGCATACGTGGTTGACGTTCTGCGTCCGATGGTATGACGACCCGAGGCACTGCGGTGTCCAGTGCCAACGACCCGTTATCCAGTCCAGTCGTCCAGTATAGGTTACTTGGGCATGGAAAAGTATAACTGTGATTGAATTGATTATTAAAGAAAATACGAAAATTAAGTATCAGGAATGATTACAAAAATACAAAGAAGCTCAAGATCATGAAGAAAATAATTAACGAAATGCATGAAGAAGTTAATATCATAAAACATGATTAGCCCTCGACTAAACAATAAGTTAGTAATTATTCATTTCTTATGAACACAATAGCAAGGAAATTATTATTTTTATTTGCATATTATATTTTCTTGTATTATTGTCACCACTAAGCTTTATGCTTAGCGCGTCGCTTTTGCAACGCGTAGGAACTAAAGATTTGGACAGAGGGCCTAGTAGACCACAGATTCGGTAAGGCAGTTCACAGTTCTGCATAGTGTCCGTGTCACCTCACAGGCTACAGTGCATTGGTAGGACACTAGGTTTCATTTTAGTATTTTGTAACAAATGTTTATTTTCTCATATGTAATTGAACTTATGTAACATATTTTGATGTTCATGTAAATAATGAAAATTGTATTTGTGAATGGAAGAGTGAATGCTTATTTATGACTTGTACATGATTAACAAATGAGATGAATGATTGAGAAACGAATGGTTGAAAAATATGGAGATTTTGATAAATGGAGTTGAGATGAATGAATAAGAATATAGGAAGTGTTTTTCACAGGTTCCGAAGAACTGTTTTCTTCATTTTTAGCCGGTACCTTGCCGGATTTTCTATAAAATTTTCGGAACCTCAAATAAATAGTAATTTCGATAAATGGCTTAAAATGAATTATATTTCCCAAGTTATATTCAAAACTATGATAAAAATGAATTAAGATAAAATAAAGTGCTCGGCACACTGAGTGGCATAACTTGCTCGGCTACACTGTAGTCGGGTAAGGGGTGTCACATTTAGTGGTATCAGACCGCGATTTAGGCGTTTCTGGGCCTAGATAGATTGCATATCATGCATTGCATTCATAAGAGTCGAGGTGACACTATTGCAGATCTGTATTTCCTGTTTATTTTAGGTTAAGGTATGGAATAAGAGAGTGAAGAGACAATGAGGTAGCGAATGGAGATGAGAAGCAGACTGTATTAAGATGAAAAAGGATGAGTACAGAACTGTTTAATGATAGGATTGAGACTAAGGAGAAAGTGAAGTAGGATAATACCGAAAGGTGAAGAAATAAAGAGGTAGTAGCTCCTTGGCTATTTACATCGGGTAAATTTCGAGGACGAAATTTAAATGAGAGAGGAAGAATTGTAACACCCTCACTGTAGCAATTCCGCACAGTCTACTGTTCCGGTGACCAGTGTCGGTCCGGACAGCTAGAACGTCCGGAAAAATATTTAAACTAAGGTAAAGAACCATAATTAACTCAAATATTAATAAGAAAAATTTAGGAAAAATTTTAGAAATAAAATACAACCAAGTCGAATGAGCCGGTGCCCAAGCGATGGGTAACCAGAGGGAAGTTGCGGTTCTCGCAACGAGGAGCCCTAGACCCGGGGGAAAAATTATAAAATAATTTTTGGGACTCCAGAGAAGGGTCATTGAGGTTCCTATGGCATTAGAATGCCAAGAAAATATTTAGAAAAATTTTTCAATCGGTACAGACAATTTTGACCCGTTAAGCCAAACGGAGGGCATTTTGGTCATTTCGCCTTCAGAGGTGATTTTTGGCCGACTTGTCCAGTTAAGTAAATAATTAATATGACATAAAATATGAATAAACATTACTAGAAATTAAATTGAAATTGAGTAGAGAAAAGAAGAAAAGAAAATGAAGGAAAATGCTTAGTTATGACATAAGGTGATGTCATTTAAAAGCTCTCCACCAATCACCATGAGACAACCATTTAATAAACAAATAAAAATGAGATAAATGAGTCAAAAAAAATGAAAAGTCCATCTTCTTCTCCAGCATTCTCCCGTCCAACCCTCACTTTCTCCATTTCCTCTCAAATTCTTTCATTTTCCTATCATTAAAACACCATTTCAAGCTTCCAAATCATTACTTTCCTTCACAAAAATAGTTGGCAGCCTTGATAAACCTCCATAGCCAGCCATAAAACCCAAGGAAAGTGGAAAGAAAGGTGAAAAGAAAATCTGGTTGGCAGCCCTACAAAGAGGTTAGTGCACATATGTATTTAAAACACATTAATTCCATGTTAGAGATGTGTAATAGGTAAGAAATTGTGGAATAAATGAACCAAACCCATGTGTATGAATGCCATGAATTTTGGCAGCCATATTGAAGGAATAGAAATGAGGGTTTTGTTGGACTTAGAGTGGATTAGAAATGATGTTTAAGATACATATACATAAGGATAATAAATTGGTATGCTAACTAAGGCATCTTGTAGAAAACATAAGGTGAAGCTAGGGTTTTGGGGGAGTGAAAATTGATTTGGCTTATGAAATTGTTAGAGGACATTTTAATGGTCAATTAGTGACCATTTTAGGTAAGTTGACCATATTATGGACTGAAAAATAGGATTGCAAAGTGAAGTTGTAGGCTGCCCTAGGACAGCAGCAGAGGGACTGAAAATTCAGTCCACTTGCACTGCCATAACTTGGGCTGTGTTGGTCCAATTGGTGTTTGGCCAATTGGACATGAAACTAGGCTTATAATGGCACATTTTTGCTGAAGAAACCATGCCCAAAAGACCAAAGCAAGAGGACCAAAACTTGGCCCCAATCCGGATCCCCTGCAACAGCACCTGCAGAAATGACCAAATGAATAGTAACTGTTCATTTGGCCATAACTCACTGTATATTTGGTCAATTGACCTGAAATTTTTACAGCAATAAGATAAGACATAGACAAACAACTTTCATGAAGAAACCTACCCCAAATTATGACCAGAACCTAACCCAAATGGCAGTCACAGTTACTGTTCAAACCTGCAACTCTGCAGATTTTCATTTGAGTAGTAATGTTTGGATGGCTATAACTCTCTCTAGAAAACTCGGATTTAGGCGATTCTTGAACCGATGGGAACCTAAGACATGGTAGAACATTTCATATGAAGAAAGTTAGGCCAAATTATGAACTTAACTTGGTCAAATTACTGACCAAATTTGGACCAAAATCTGCCAAAACCCAAAATTTCAGTAGGAACAGTACACGTGAACAGTAAACTTATTTTGGCCATAACTTGAGCTACAAAACTCCAAATGGAGTGATTCAAAAAACGAAATTCAACTACACAAAATAAGGAACATTTTCTATGAAGGAAGTTTTATCAAATTCCAACAGTAAGTCGACCAATGAAACAGTGCAACTTTAGAGCACCAAAACCGAAAATTGGCAATTTTGCCAAAATGACCTAAGCTTTGAGAAAGTGACCAAAACCAACAAGTTTTAAATGAAAAATGTAGTATGTTTGAAGTGCCAAAGTCAATGTACATATCTTCTATGCAAAAGTCAACATTTTAGTTGACTAATGAAGTGAATAGTGACATGAAAACTTGAAATAAGCTTGGAAATGGATTTGGTAATTGATTCCAACAAGTTTTAAATGCAAAATGTGGTACATCGGGAGTGTTAAAACCAATGTACCTATTGTCTATGCAAAAGTCAACTTTTTGTTTGACTAATGAAGTGAATAGTGACACCAAAACTTGAAATTCAAAAATGTGAAACTTAAAAATGCAAAATGCCCTAGTAGGCCTAATGTGATTGGTTTGGATAGTTTGGCATGCCAATAGGGTATTGTTTTAGCAGTACTGCGAAAGGCTTTATGCCTGTATTCATGGCTTTTATGCCCGTATTCATGGCTTTTATGCCCGATTATGTGATATCATGGCTTTTTAGCCATACTGACTGCATACGTGGTTGACGTTCTGCGTCCGATGGTATGACGGCCCGAGGCACCGCGGTGTCCAGTGCCAACGACCCGTTATCCATCGATCGTCCCAAAGATAGGTTACTTGGGCATGGAAAAGTATAACTGTGATTGAATTGATTATTAAAGAAAATACGAAAATTAAGTATCAGGAATGATTACAAAAATACAAAGAAGCTCAGGATCATGAAGAAAATAATTAACGAAATGCATGAAGAAGTTAATATCATAAAACATGATTAGCCCTCGACTAAACAATAAGTTAGTAATTATTCATTTCTTATGAACACAATAGCAAGGAAATTATTATTTTTATTTGCATATTATATTTTCTTGTATTATTGGCACCACTAACCTTTATGCTTAGCGCGTCGCTTTTGCAACGCGTAGGAACTAAAGATTTGGACAGAGGGCCCAGTAGACCACAGATTCGGTAAGGCAGTTCACAGTTCTGCATAGTGTCCGTGTCACCTCACAGGCTACAGTGCATTGGTAGGACACTAGGTTTCATTTTGGTATTTTGTAACAAATGTTTATTTTCTCATATGTAATTGAACTTATGTAACATATTTTGATGTTCATGTAAATAATGAAAATTGTACTTGTGAATGGAAGAGTGAATGCCTATTTATGACTTGTACATGATTAACAAATGAGATGAATGATTGAGAAACGAATGGTTGAAAAATATGGAGATTTTGATAAATGGAGTTGAGATGAATGAATAAGAATATAGGAAGTGTTTTTCACAGGTTCCGAAAAACTGTTTTCTTCATTTTTAGCCGGTACCTTGCCGGATTTTCTATAAAATTTTCGGAACCTCAAATAAATAGTAATTTCGATAAATGGCTTAAAATGAATTATATTTCCCAAGTTATATTCAAATCTATGATAAAAATGAATTAAGATAAAATAGAGTGCTCGGCACACTGAGTGGCATAACTTGCTCGGCTACACTGTAGTCGGGTAAGGGGTGTCACACATGCCATATAACAAACATGATAGGCACTTATAAATGATAAGTAGGCCGAACCAGTGACACTTATGACAAGCACATGGAGTTTACTCTTGTCAATGTTTTGTCATAAATCATATCAGTGCATATAATCTTTAGACCTGAGATAGCACAGTTATCTTGTATATAGGTAGTTTGAGTTTGATACTGCTTTCATACTTGTACTGTGTATGGGTATATGGGCATGTGTTGGCTCCTACTAGTTATATATGGAGGTAGGTGTTGATCAAGATAGAATCTGTTCCTCTAAGTAAATAGAGATAAAATCCTATGTTCATTTAATTATTCTTGATGTTTCAAGTTCCTGGCCAGGACAGATAGGTTTATTCAGAAAAGAGTTTCTGATGAGAAAATCTTTTTAATCAAGAACTGGAATTAAAAGAGAACATAATATTCATAGCAAATGGAGTTTGACATAAACCATGACTCCAGCTTGAGTTGGGATTTTGTAACAGAGAGATTCTAGTGCATGGTAACATATGATTATAGGTTCATTTAAGGTAAACCTTATTACTAATTGGGTGGCCATGGCATGCTATGCTAGGTGTTACCCATGGTCTATGAGGTTCATAAAATGATTTAGAGAAATCCTTTATGGTAAGAAAGAGTTCTGATGATATTAAGAGTTGATATCATGTCTCATTGCCAATTAGTGATGAGCCTAGTAAGTCACACACATACACAAGTTATCACCTAATTAAATATGATTTAATTAATTAATTAAAGAGTTTAATTGATTAATTAAATAGGTTTGGTTTGCAATTAGTTTACAAAGTCTCTAGCATGACTTGAAACCAAATCTAGATTATTGAATGTATAATATAAGTTAAATTTATATTTAAAGTGTTTAAATATGAATTTAATTAATGAGAAATTAATTAATAGAGATTAATTAATTAATTTATATTTGATATAAATTAATTAGAAGAAGAAAAATAATTATTTTGGGTTGAGAACTCAAAATTAAGACGCAGGGGCATTTTGGTCATTTTGCAGTGTGACACGTGGCACCATGAGATGGTGACACATGGGATTACACATAAGCTTGCCAAATGTTTTTCTAATCATGTAGGATGATTAAAATCAAGATTACATATAGGTTTGACACTTGGCACAATGTGATTGGGTCACTTAAACCTAGAGCTAATCAAAGGGTGACATGTGGCAAGGGTTTAATGTGTTAACCTAGCTATTTAAGTGTTGTTATGAGAAAATAAAATACAACCAGCAGCCACACTCCTTGGTCACACTATTTTGCAGCCCTCCCTCTATTCTTCTTCATCTCTCATCAATTCAAAGAGATTAGCCATCAATCTCTTGAATTAAGAACACTAGAAATTGTTTCTAGTGTCCTGTTTACATCTCTAATCTCTTAAAAAGCAGAACTTGAATTTCTAATTAATAGAAAAGGCTTTAGAAGCTGTTCAAGGGCTGCCATAGGTGTTCTTGGTGTGGACAAGCTAGAGGGACAACATCTGGTGTCCTGAAGACGAATCTCAAAGGCGCAGACACGCTGCAGTGCATCAAGAGGTTAGTGTAATCGTTCTTAATTTAATCTAGGGTTCTAAAATTAATCTGATTAATTTTAAAATCTTAAATGGCAAATACAGATCCAAAAACATATTAAAAGAGTTTTTATATGTTGTTTATCATTGAAATCAAATAGATAAAAATAAATCTTGCATGATGCATGTGACCCTAGGTGAAAATTTTTGAATTCAATGGTATAAACTTGTGTTTTTCACGCTTCCGTTCCTTCAATTATGACTTTGGAAATTTATTGGATTTCTCACAAATCATTTGAATAAAATGTTTGGAATTGATTTGTGTTCACACTTAGCATGACAGTATCACATTATTCCTCCTCCATTTATGGGGTTGAGATCGTTTATTTTCCTCCTTCTCTGGCTTACCAGTTGAGGTTGAGATCGGATGAGTACTCATTATATAGCTAGCTTCCTCCCTCATTGATTTCGATTAGTGGGGTTGAGATTGCTTTCTCGTGGTGTACAACACAGCATTGATTGGAAATTTGTGTCATGGCTTAAGTTGTGTATGAATTGGCAATACTGTGTTCTTAAATTATTTGACTAAATTGTGTTATTATGAGCTTTGATAATTGTGAAATGGAGTTTAAATTCTTATGACATTCATTGTCTTGAATTTAACTATGGTTTAAGTATCCACTATTTATATGACTTATGATTTGTGATTTAAAGTTGTATTTGGTTAATGTTGTGCACCACTGAGACATTGTCTCAGTGATAGCTTTTCATTGCTGTCGTAGGTAGACAGACGGACAGGGTAACAGACTAGGCTGCTAGTGCATTCAGCGAGAGATCATCGGGTATATTGAGTATACCACATTTTGCATTTTGTACTGTAATGTATGTTCACTGTATGTATATATTGTTCTTGATTTTTAGCAGTTGTAAATTAAAATTGTAAATTGAAGTTGTAAAGTAAATTATGAGTTATTTTGACTTGTAAAATTTGTATTATATTTCTTTTATCTCAACATTTGAAAATACTGAAAAATTATTGTGGATTTGAGTTGAGAAATATATTGTGTAGTTTAACTGTTGGAGTTGAGATAGAGAAATATATTTGAAGTACTTTTTATAGGTTTTCTGAAGAACTGTTTTGTTCAAAATACAGATGGTACTCCGCTAAAATTTTTACAGAAATTCCTAATAATTCAAATGTGTTAGCCGTTTCCCTTCAGTTCAAAATTTTTTTTTTAACACCTGTAAATAGTGCTCACCACTATAAAAAGAAGTAAGAAAAGTTTTAAAATCCCTTGTAGTATATTTAATGGGTTATCAGTAGACGAAGTTGGTAATTCATTAGGTATACTACGGGATCATATTTTGCCTTACAGAGGGGTAGGGTGTGACACAAATAATTCACAATTTCATGTCACAATTTTCAAAGCTCATATAACACAAATTTGATCAAACAATTGAATAACACAGTGTTGCTAATCAATAACACAACTTAGGTCATGACACAAACATTTTCGAATATGCTGCGTTGTACACCACGAGAAGGCATACTCACCCCACTAATCGAAATCAATGAGGGAGGTAGCTAGCTAAATAATGAGTACTCATCCACACTCACCACAGACTGGCAAGTCAAAGAGGAAGGAATATAATCACACTCACCCCATAAATGGAGGAGGAACATAGTAATATTATCATCCCAAGTGTGAATCAAAATAATTCTAAATCACAATATTTAAATACTTCATACAAACCACAAATCATATTTTATCTCAAAATTTCCATTTTGCAAAGTAGGCAATACAATAATTTCCAATTAAGATTCCCAAAGCCAAAACAATAAAAAATTATTCATAACTCATTTCTCCAAATAAATTTTCTGGTAAAAGCAGTGAATATAAAAAGTATTGTGCACAAACCTCTGATAAATGCCTCTTGGCCTTAACTCATTATTCCTTATGCTTCTTAATAACTTTTTCAACTGAAACACACAATTTAAAGTGTTTCAGTACTCAATGAATTTGTTTCTAACAATAAAATCTAATATTTAAATTTTCTTGGTGCTATTTCCTTCAATTCATTTCATTAGTCAACCTATAATGTTGACCTTTGATGCACTTTAAGTGAGTCAATTCTAATGTTACCAATATGTCACATTTTATAGCCCTTTAGTGTTGGTATATGTTACCAATTTCATTTCCAAGTGTATTGCATTTTATTGCAATTTACTGGATTTCAGTGTACTATTTTGACCTAGCCGGACGACCTAGTTCCCTCGGTTTTCGGGTTTCGGTCCAAACTACAAACTTGTAGGTCTATGTCTTATCGCATGCAGGGCAAAATTTCAGGTCATTCTGAGTTGTGCAGACCAATATATGGTCAATTTACCAATGCTGGATAGAATGCACTAAAATGGTAAGCTTAGGTCACTTTTAGGTCACTTTTAGGTCACTTTTGGTTTAGCCAGTTTTGGTACCTGAACTTGTGCAAGCTATTTGGCTTGGTTCTGGCCATTTCTGGGCTTTGGTGTCTTCATAATAATTGTAGATCTATCTCTAAAATATCTATGGTAAAAATTTCAGGTCATTTGGACCTGTTTTGAGTAAGTTATGGTCAAAACACTAACTACTGCTCAAATGGTTAATTTTCAGGCTTTCAAGTCACTAATCCAGATTTGGTCATTTTTCAAGTCACCTTCTAGGCAGAATTTAGGTAAACTTCCTTCATGAAAGTTGACACTTTTTGTGCCTAGTTTTACCTCCAATTGGTCTCATACCAATTGAAGTCACACACTTAAGGTTCTAAGCTAAAACATACACTGCCTTGCTACACATTCTTAATCACATACCAATTACACATTCTATACTTACCAAGCTAACCCTTTTATGCCAATTCTAGTTAGTACCATACCATTAACATACTTAACAACACATTTTGGTCATTTTGGATAGCTTGTAACCATTCTCAATATACACACTATAACACAGAATTTTTCCAAAGTCTATTTACACAATTTAACCACATGAACATACCCCATTTACATATCCAATTCTAATCTATTATACACATATACATGCTGCCACCATAAACAACATAATTCAATAAACCAAATCATGAAACAACACATTTCAACTAAACTTTAAAAGTTGTCGAATTACACATCTCCTTCAAATTGCTTTCAAGCTTCCAAAACCAAGTGCACTATCACACATGCACTTAGTATACATTATCTAAATTATTTCTATACACATAAACACGTATGCCAACATCTTAAACAACCATTTACAAGTGAAAACAAACAACAAATATTAAGTTTCCATGGCTGCCAAAATGGTGTACCACCATTACTCCATCAAACTTCAAAATTTCTTCCACAAAACAACTCCCTACAACATCCAGTTAAAGTTTAATGAAGCAAGATTGAAAAATACACATTTACCTCTTTTGGACTTCTTCAAAACTCCACCAAAACTTTCCTTTCTTGCTCCCAAAATGTTGCCCAAGCTGTATAGAACAACTTTAGTGAAGAAACCTAGAAGAACTAATGGCTTGATCATGCACCAATGAAGCTTGCATGTGGGGCAGCAATGGTGGTTTCCATGGTAAGAGTTTCGGCTAGTTTATAGAGCAAGGTTGAATATGATGATTCAGCTGTCCTAAGGCTTATATAGGTGTCCAAATTTCTGAATTAGAGGAGCACTTAACAATAGTTTAATGGTTACTAAGTTCCATTATTTGCACATTTAGCTCAATTTTTTTACTATTTACATATTATATCCCATTTTAATTTTTCATGACATTTCCTAAGTGCAATATCATTTATTTTAATGTGCATTTAGGTCAAAAGGTAACTCGGGGTGTCAATTGACCACAATGCTCCTATTCGGGTTGCATTCCTGATTTTTCGGTAACACCGAGTTTTATCATTTTCTCAATTTCTCATTTTTCTTTGTACTAATTAATTAATTTTTCTTTGATATTTCTAATGATATTTATACTTCAATAAGTCTTTAATTATGTCTCGAAACTAAATTCCAAGGGTTCACTGCAGTCCTGGGGTCAGCTATTACCTGTGCCGTAACTTCCCCGTGCGGTCACCCATCGCTGCGGTGCTGGCTCGTTTAAATTAGTTTCATTTCATTGCTACTATTTTTTCTTTGTTTTTCTTGTATTTTCTTTTCTTGTATTTCACTACCTTATATCTCCACACTAATATTTAAATATAATTCAAAGCATCCTAGCTGTCCGGACAAACACTGTCATCGGAACAGTAAAACGCACTACCGAACATAGGGGTGTTACATGTGAAGTAGGATTTGAATATTTGAGAATTAGGGTTTGAGGCATGAAGTTAGGGTTTTGCTCATGTGTTGTTGAATGGAAGTCCTAATGGTCAATTAGTGACCATTTGGCTGTCTTTGATCAGGAATTGAAGTGAATTATTGCTTTAGATTTGAGGTTGGGTATGCTGCCTCATGGGACCTGCAGGGCTAGATATGAGTCCAGCAAGTTTGGGCAACTGTAGCTTGAGTGGTGTAGGTTCAATTGATGCAAGGCTAATTGGACATGAAACTAGACACATAATAGCACAACTTTGATGAAGAAACCTTGCCTAGAAAACAAACTTAGAATACCCTAAAAATTGACCAAATCTGGGTAACTAATTCTGGACATGGTAAAAGTGACCAAATGTTCATTTGGCCATAACTTAGTGTAGAAATATCCAATTGACCAGAATTATATATATCAATAGAAAGCTTAGACAATTTAGGACAACTTTCATGAAGACCATAACTCTAAATTATGACTATAACTAAATGAAATTGTCCATCAAAGTCAGGACACCAAAACTGCTAGAATTGATTCTGCCCAGAAATTCTGGAAAAATTGCAATCCAGCCAGTTATGGTAATTTGGCCATAACTTGAGCTACAAAACTCTAAATGGAGTGATTCAAAAAGGGAATTAAAGAAGGAACATAAAGGAACAACTTTGATGAAGAAAAGTTTGCCAAATTCTCACTGTAGCTTAGACTAATGGAACAGTAAACATAGGACACAAAAACTGAATTTTTGAAAATACTTCTAGGAGACTTTGAATTGCAATTGGCAATCAATGCCAACAAACTTAAAACCCAAAATGTGGTATAATTAAGTATCAAACATTTGTATACATATTATGTATAAAAAAGTCAACAATTTGAGTGAATAGTTATGTATGAATAATAATCCCAAAAACATAAGGAATAATAAAAGAAATTAAAGAAACCATTATGATTGATAATATATATAATGTGATTAATGAATTTAAATTCTTAAAGTTGAGTGTGACACCCCTCACCCGTCTAGAGTGTAGCCGAGCAAGGCATGTCACACTCGGTGCTGGAGCACCTTATCTTATCTTACTTTATTCCTTTAATAATTTTGTTCTCATTATATTTTAATATCAATTATTTTTCTAAGGAGAAACCAGCGGAGTTTCCCTTATTTTATTTTTGTTTGGCTTATTTCAATATTTATGTGACACCCTCCTTGTAGCAACTCCGTACATTCTACTATTCCGGTGACCAGTGTCGGTCCGGACAGCTAGAACGTCCAGAAAAATATTTAAACTAAAGTGAGGAAATATAATTAACTCAAATATTAATAAGAAATATTTAGGAAAAATTTTAGAAATAAAATACAACCAAGTTAAATGAGCCGGTGCCCTAGCGATGGGTAACCTAGTAGGAAGTTGCGGTTCTCGCAACTAAGAGTCCTAGACCAGGGGGAAAATTCATAAAATGATTTTTGGGACTCCAGAGAAGGGTAATTGAGGTTCCTATGGCATTAGAATGCGAAGAAAATGCTTAGAAAAAATTTTCAATCGATACAGACAATTATGGTCTGTTAAGCCAAACGGAAGGCATTTTGATCATTTTGTCTTTAGAGATAATTTTTAACCGACTTGTCTAGTTAATAAAATAATTATTATGATCTAAAATATGAATAAATATTGTTAAAAATTAAATTAAAAATGAGTAGCAAAGAAAAGAAAAGAAAATGAATTAAAATTGCAATTTTGACCTCATGCTTATGTCACTAAGCACTCTCACCCAATCACATTGTGACACATGTCCATAAATCACTTAAAATGAGTCAAATGGGCAGAAATTTGAAATGAAAAAACTGCACTCTTCTTCGTCATTTCTCGTCCACCATAGCCAAGAAGCTCTCTCTCCATTTTCTCTTTTAAAGCTTGATTTTCCTAAGCTTCCTTCCCACAAAACCCTAAACTCACTTCACTAAAAATCATTCTCACATCTTGGAAAAGCTAGTTGTAGCAAAAAGAAGAGAAAGGATTGAACTTTTGTTACCTAGAAATTCTGCTCAAAGAGGTTAGTGTCCAATCTCCTATCTCTTTTACTTAATTCATGTTTATTGGCATGAGATAAGTGGAAAAGTGTAAGAAAAACAAAATAAAACTTATGTATATTCATCCCTACAATTTGGGCAGCCTAGGGATGGTTAGGGTTTGATGAATTTACTTAAATTAAAGTGTTTATGAGCTGCCCATAGCATCAGATGAGTGATTGAACATGTAAGAGTAAGTGAAATGCAAGTGTGATCCATGAATGAACCTTGAAAATGTGGACACTTGAACAACAGTAGGGTTTGCTCATGTGATGGTTCATTAACCTTGTAATGGTCAATTAGTGACCATTTGAATGTGTATGATGAGGAAATGAAGTGAGTTGAGGCTTGGCATTTGAGTGTGGGTGAGCTGCCTTGGCTGACCAGCAGGACTAAGCATGAGTCCAGCAGGTTTGGGAAGTTATAAATGGAGTTGTAGAGGTTAAATTGGTGCAAGGACAATTGGACATGAAACTAGACACATAATGGTACAACTTTGGTGAAGAAACCCTACCTAGAAAACCAAACCAAGTTAGCTTTAAAATTGCCCTAATATGGGTGACTTGCATTCTGCCTTGGCAAAATGACCAAATGAATAGTATTTATTCATTTGGTCATAACTCAGTGTAGAAAGGTCCAATTGACATGAAATTTTAGCAGAAGAAAGCTGAGACATAGACCTACAACTTTTATGAAGAAATCAAATCCAAATTCTAACCATAACCTAGACAAATTGCCAGCCAAACTTAGGTTAACAAATCTAGTAGAACCAGTTTTGCCCAGAATTTTGGATTCTGTCTAATCCGGCCAGTTATGGTGTTTAGGCCATAACTTGAGATACAAAACTCCAAATGGAGTGATTCAAGAAAGGAAATGTAACTAGACAAAATAAGGAACAACTTTCATGAAGACAATTTTGCCAAATTCCTACTGTACAAATGACCAATTGAACAGTAAATATGAGGCTTGAAATCTGAAAATTTTGAAAAACTAACACTAATCTTAGAAATGGTATCGGCAACCAATACCAACAATTTTAGAATGCAAAATGTGGTATGTTGGGAGTATTAGAACCAATGTACCTATTGTCTATGCAAAAGTCAACATTTTAGTTGAATAATGAAATGAATAGTAACACTTAAACTTAAATTTCAAGAATTGTACAATTTAAAAGTGTAACATGCTCTAGTACACCTAGCAAGATTAGTTTGGATAGGTTGGCATGCCAATAGGGTTCAGTTAGCAGTACTGCACATGGCATTATGCCATTCTGTGATTTTATGGCTTTTAGCCATTTTGACATTGTGTTGAGACTTGCCCTTGTGCCTAATGTTATTACAGCTCATTAGCTATTCTGTTGCACACCGGGAGATACATATGTGACCGATGGTGTGACGGCCCGAGGTACTTGATACCCAGTGCCAGTTTACCCGTTTGTCCAGTCCAGTCATCTAGTATAGGTTACTTGGGCAACCAAAAATAAAAGTTGATAAATTTAATGAAATAATGAATATAGCAAGTACCAAATAAATACGACCATAAATAATTATCGAAAATTTATCCGCATAAGACATCAACATATTCATTACATATTTATTTTCTGTTATTTCTTTTTATTCTATTATTGGCACTCTTAAGCATTATTGCTTAGCACGTTGCTTTTTGCCACGCGTAGGTTCTGGAGAGACCGATAGAGAGCCCAGTAGACCACAGACTAGGTGAGACCTTCTACAGCTCTGCATAGTGTCCGTGTCACCTCACCTACGTCAGTGCATTGGTAGGACACTAGGTTTCATTTTGGGTATTTTGTAATTAACTTTTATTTTTTTCATGTGTAATTAAGACTTATGTAATGTATTTTGGGTATTGATGTAAATAATAGAAATTGTGTTTATGAATGAAAAAGTGAATATTTATTTATGACTTTTATATGAATATCATATGAAATGAATGAATGAGAAATGGGAGTATATTTGAGAAATATTGAGATTTTATTGATGAAATGGAGTTTGGGATTGATAGAAAATTTTGGAAGTATTTTTCACAGGTTCTGAAGAACTGCTTTATCCATTTTTAACCGGCACTCTGCCAAATTTTCTATAAAATTTGTGGAACCTCAAATACATTGTGATTTCAATAAATGACTTAAATGAAATATATTGTACTTCATAGCTCTGATAAAAATAAATTAAGGAAGAATAAAAATGATTGAGATAAAATAGGGTGTTCCGGTACATTGTGTGACATATCTTACTCGGCTATACTGTAGACGGGTAAGGGGTGTCACATTTAATCGTATCAGAGCACGGTTTAGGCATTTTTGGGCCTAGATCAAGTCCATACCATGCATTGCATTTGTAAGAGTTGAGGTGACACTAATGCAGATCTGTTTGTCTTTGTTATTTTGAATAGGATATGGACCCCACATCTCAGAGGGCAGTAGAGGAGGAAGTGGAGAGTCATGCTCCACCTGTAGCAGTTGAGACTGGGGGTAGGGGAGAACCTGCTCCGTCAGCTCCAGCAGAGCCTGTTCAGCCTCCATAGGCCATGTTCCAGCAAATGGCCGAATTCTTTAGACAAATGGCTGGGGTAATGCCACCACCATCACCACGTCCACAGCAGAAATCACATCTGGAAAGATTAAGAAAATTTGGAGCAGTGGATTTCTTTGGTAAGAGAGAAGATGATTCTATTGCAGCTGAAAATTGGTTGAACAGAATAGGTAGAGTTTTAAAACAACTCCACTGCACTCCTGAATAAAATCTAGAAGCTGCTGTATCTTTGTTACAAAATGATGCCTACCAATGGTGGGATACAGTGTCTAGTGAAGTGCAGCCAGAAGTAATAACTTAGGATTTCTTCCTCCCAGAATTCAAGAAGAAATATGTGGGTAGTGTATACCTTGAAGAGAGAAGAAGAGAGTTCATTAACCTGAGGTAGAGACAGTTGACAGTGGCAGAATATGAAAAAGAATTTGTCAGACTGAGCCACTACGGAAGGGAGATAGTCCCTAATGAGGCGAAAAGGTGTAAGAGATTTGAAGAGGGATTAAGTGACAACATAAAGATCATGATTACTGCCTTGGGAATCACAGACTTCACCAAGTTAGTGGAAGCTGCTATAAAAGTTTAAAAGGTTAGAATAAGTGTACAGACTAGAAAAGAGAGATAGCAGAAGAGGGGCTCGGGTCAGTCTAGCTCATCTCCTGGAAAGAAGTTTAAAGGTCCACCTGCATAGAGTTCAGGTCAACCTCAAGGTCAGGGTCAGTCCCAGGGGCCCAGGCCACAGTTCACCGCTAGGAGAGGTCAATCCACACCATCAATGGGTAGCTCTCCAGGGATGGGGTTCAGGGGACCAGCCCCAGCATCTTCTGCATGTCCGCATTGCCTGAAATGGCATAAGGGGGAGTGTTGGAGAGTGACTGGTGCCTGTTTAAGGTATGGGTCGACAGAGCATCAGTTGAGGAACTATCCACGCAGAACTGCTACAGCTGCTCCAACACAAGCAGACAGACCTGCTCCTGCACCACAAAGGGGTAGGGAACCTGAAAAATCTGAGGCAGTGGGACCATCACAGAGGCCTACATCTGAGCCAGCAGAGAGGCTTGAGGGCAGAGCACCTGCCAGAGCCTATGCCATAAGAGCTCAGGAGGAGCAAGATACCCTGGACATCATCAGGGGTACGTTCTCTCTCTACAATACATCTGTGCATGCATTGGTAGATCCAGGATCCACTCATTCATACATCTGCATCAACCTACCCGTAGAAAGGGGGATACTGGTAGGGGAGAATGACCAAGACATCCTGGTCACTAATCCATTGGGCCACAGTGTAGTGGTGAACAAAGTGTACAAAGGTTGCCCGTTAAGGATTCAGGGGTATGAATTCTTGGCAGACCTAATTGAGTTGCCTTTCCATGAGTTTGATGTGATTTTGGGAATGGACTGGTTGTCACGTCATCAGGCAATGGTTGATTGTAAGTTAAAGATGATCTCATTGAAAACTCCTAAGGGTAATGAGATCACAGTTGTGGAGTAAAGGACAAATTTCTTATCCAATATCATCTCAACCACAGTTGCAACAAAATTGATGAGAAGAGGCTGTGAAGCCTACCTAGCGCATGTGGTGGATACTAGGCAGGCTAAGCCAAATTTGTGTTACATACCCACAGTAAGAGACTTCCCAGATGTGTTTCCTAAAGAATTGTCTGGCTTGTTATCAGAAAGGGAAGTTGAATTTGCTCTTGAGATACTGCCGGGTACAGCACCAATCTCTATTGCTCCTTTTAGGATGGCACCCATAGAATTGAAGGAACTGAAAATCCAGTTATAGGAATTGCTGGATATGTTATAAAAAGAAGAATAAATATCCGTTGCCTAGAATTGATGATCTATTTGATTAGTTGAAGGGAGCAGGAGTATTTTCTAAAATTAATCTCAGACCAGGGTATCATCAGCTAAGGGTGAAGGATGCAGATGTGCCAAAGACTACATTCAGGACCCGGTATGGGCATTATGAGTTTTTGGTGATGCCCTTTGGCCTAACAAATGCACCAGCCGTATTCATGGACCTTATGAACCGTATCTTCCATCCATACCTAGATTGGTTCATAGTGGTCTTTATTGATGATATTTTGGTGTATTCCAAGACCAGTGAAGAACATGATGAGCATTTGAGGATTGTTCTGCAATCCCTGAGAGAAAAGAAGCTGTATGCTAAGTTGTCCAAGTGTGACTTCTGGTTGAATGAGATTGCATTCCTTGGACACATAGTATCAGCTAATGGGATTAGGGTGGATCCCAACAAAATAGAAGCAGTGATGGAATGGATGCTTCCCAGAAATACAATTGAGATCGGAAGTTTCTTAGGGCTAGCTGGGTATTACAGAAGATTTGTTAAGGGATTTTCCTTAATAGCTGCTCCAATGACCAAGTTGTTACAAAAAATGTCAGATTTAACTGGAATGACAAATGTCATGCCAGTTTTGAGAAGTTGAAGGCTATTTTGACCGAGGCACTAGTGTTAACACAGCCAGTATCGGGAAAGGACTTTGTGGTCTACAATGATGCCTCTCATAATGGGTTAGGGTGTGTATTGATGCAAAAAGGGAAGGTGGTCGCTTATGCTTCCAGGCAGCTAAGACCACATGAACAGAATTACCCTACCCGTGATCTAAAACTTGCAGCAATTATCTTCGCATTGAAGATATGGAGGCATTACTTGTATGGTGAAAAGTGTTACATTTACACAGACCACAAAAGCCTAAAATACTTGCCAACCCAGAAAGAGCTCAACCTTAGACAGAGGCGATGGATTGAGTTCCTGAAGGGCTATGATTGTGTAATTGACTATCATCCTGGGAAGGCAAATGTAGTTACTGATGCTTTGAGCAGAAAATACATCACAGCTTTAAGATCATTGAATGCCCGTCTATCTTTGGCTCGATTTGACACCCCTTACCCGACTACAGTGTAGCCGAGCAAGTTATGCCACTCAGTGTGCCGGAGCACTCTATTTTATCTGATTTCATTACAGTCCTTGATTTATTTATTCAAAAAATTTATTGAAGATTTAGGCTATTTTTACTTTTATCAAAATCTAACTAAGTTGGAAATTTCAAAAATTTTAACGATAATCTGACAAAGTGTCGGCTGTAATTTGACTATGATTCTTGAACCTGCCAAAGATAATTTCAATATATACTCAATTTCTCAAACTTAATAGTCTCAAAAATTTTCAAACATAATGTATCTCAATGCAGTATCCAGATTTCTCAGAAATCTCATTAGATTTTCAATATCTCAATATTCACAAGTATAATCTCATTATAACTCAAATTCAATTCACATACTAAAATACTTACTTTGAATAGCTTCCATAATTCATAGGTTAATTACATGAGTTTATTTTGTACAAGATATACAAATAATTTACAATGTGCTAGGAATGAACAATATACATAACATGTATAAAATGAGCCCTATCTACATGCATTGCTGAGGAGGTGACAATCTTGAACTCTTCTGACACTTCTGCAGATCTGGACTCCAAAAATCTCAGTCGACAGTCTACTGGTTTTACCTTCAGTACCTGCGCGAGGAAGCAATTCCATCGCGCTAAGCATTTCTACTTAGTGGTGCAATAATATAACCAGAAATAATATATACAAGTAAAGAAAGAAATAAATGATAATTCAGATACTCAAGAATCAATTTAATTTGGTATGGTATTTCTAGTATCAACGATCTTAATACTAGTTTGTTCCTCTTTGGAAGTGCTTAGTTTATAACTTTTCAGTAATACTAGCAGGTATATAATTTATTCTATCTGTATTTTAATTCAAGTGCATTTGCTCGCAATTTATATTTTTGTTATGTTTCAATTGCTAATCTCTATTGCTTATTCAAACAATACTTAATTTAATAGTACTCGATTTTAATTATACTTAACTTAACTTAGCTGCCTGAATTGAATAATACTTTAATTGATTGCCCAAGTAACCTATACTAGACGACTGGACTGGATAACGGGTCGTTGGCACTGGACACCGCGGTGCCTCGGGCCGTCATACCATGGGACGCAGAACGTCAACCACGTATGCAGTCAGTATGGCTAAAGAGCCATGATATCACATAATCGGCATAAAAGCCATGAATACGGGCATAAAAGCCATGGATACGGGCATAAAGCCATGAATACAGGCATAAAGCCTTTCCTTTCGCAGTACTGCTAAAACAATACCCTATTGGCATGCCAAACTATCCAAACCAATCTTGTTAGGTATACTAGGGCATTTGATACTTTAAAATATTAATATATTGTGCTTTATGACTTCATTATTTCATGATAAATTTCAATCATAATTCATACATTCATTTGATCATTTATATGATCACAATTCACATCAATTATCCTTTTATACCATTGTACTCAAAATACTTCTCCTCTTTACAATAATGAGAACTAATGTCTCATTCATACATTTATATGGTTTATTTATCCATTCATTATGTTATTCATATTGATCCCAATTCTAAACAATGGTTCACATGTACCATTGTATTCAAAACATTTTTCCTTTCTCATTTATACATTCAAGAGTCTACTTATGTAATTACAAATTTTATATTTTAAGTTGAGTTACTAATATTTTATGAATTCCATTTGTGATGGGCATATATGCCCTAACTATCTATTCACATCAATTAGGTGACTTATTTTTCATGTTTCAAGTAATCCATGAATATTTCATGGATTTCAAATTTATGGCCTAATTTCTTTTTAACAATTTTGACTAGGATGTATAGTCCATATTTGTCATACAATTCTAAGCATTTGAGCTTAGAATTGGTTCTAGGTCTTCATCTTAATTCACTAATCATTTTGATTACTATTCACCATACTAGTCAACCAAAATGTTGACCTTTTTATACTTAATGGATATATTAATTCTAATTACACCAAGATCCCACATTTTGAGTTTTACATTTACTAGTATTAATTGCCAATTGCAATTTATAGTCCCCTAAATGCATTTCTAATTTCAAATTTTGAATTTCAAGTTTAGGTGTCACTATTCACCTCATTGGTCAACAAAAATGTTGACTTTTGCATAGACAATAGGTACATTGGTTTTAACACTCCCGATGTACCACATTTTGTATTTAAAACTTGTTGGAATCAATTACCAAATCCATTTCCAAGCTTATTTCAAGTTTTCATGTCACTATTCACTTCATTAGTCAACTAAAATGTTGACTTTTGCATAGAAAATATGTACATTGACTTTGGCACTTCAAACATACTACATTTTTCATTTAAAACTTGTTGGTTTTGGTCACTTTCTCAAAGCTTAGGTCATTTTGGCAAAATTGCCAATTTTCGGTTTTGGTGCTCCGAAGTTGCACTTTTTCATTGGTCGATTTACTGTTGGAATTTGACAAAACTTCCTTCATAGAAAATGTTCCTTATTTTGTCTAGTTGAATTTATTTTTTTGAATCACTCCATTTGGAGTTTTGTAGCTCAAGTTATGGCCAAAATAAGTTTACTGTTCATGTGCACTGTTCATGCTGAGATTTTGTGTCTGGCAGATTTTTGGTCCAAATTTGGTCAGTAATTTGATCACGTTAAGTTCATAATTTGGTCTAACTTTCTTCTTATGAAATGTTCTACCATACCTTAGGTTTCCATCGGTTCAAGAATCGCCTAAATCCGAGTTTTCTAGAGAGAGTTATAGTCCTCCAAACATTGCTGCTCAAATGAAAATTCTGGAAATCTCAGTACAGTAAACTTCACTTTGCTCAATGATTTGATTAGGTTCTGGTCATAATTTGGGGTAGGTATCTTCATGAAAGTTGTTTTTCTATGTCTTAACTTGTTGCTGTAAAAATTTCAGGTCAATTGACCAAATCTACAGTGAGTTATGGCCAAATGAACAGTTACTGTTCATTTGGTCATTCTGCAGGGGCTTTTTGCAGGGTATCCAAATTGGGGCCAAGTTTTGGTCCTCTTGCTTTGGTCTTTTGGGCATGGTTTCTTCAGAAAAAATGTGCCATTACAAGCCTAGTTTCATGTCCAATTGACCAAACATCAATTGGACCTACACAGCCAAAGTTATGGCTGTGCAAGTGGATTGAAATTTCAGTCACTCTGCTACACTCACAAGGCAGCCTACACATTCACTTGGCTATACTATTTTTCAGTCCAATTCATGGTCAACATACCTAAAATGGTCACTAATTGACCATTAAGATGTTCTCTAACAATTTCATAAGCCAAGTCAATTTTTCACTTCTCAAAACCCTAGTTTTCCCTTATGATTCACACATACACCTAATTAAGCACTTCCATTCATTATTTATGTGTATATACACCTTAAACATAATCTCTAATTCATTCTAAGTCCATTAAAACCATAAAAAACACTCCACCTTTGTTCCTTCCTTAGGGCAGCCAAAATTGATGGCATACATACACATAATTTTTATTCATTTTACTTACAATTCCTTACTTATTTCAAGTCTTTAACATAGAAATAAAGAGTTTTAAATAGATAGGTGCACTAACCTTGAATGGGGCAGAATTTCCAGCCACCCAAACTCCTTTCTTTCTTCCTCTTTTGGCTGCCTAGAGGTTGCTCAAGTTGCTAGGTTAATTTTTTGTGAAGCTAGGTTATGATTTTGTTGGGTAGAAATGGGTGAATCAAGCTTTGAAAAGCTTGAATATGCTTAGCTATGGAAGAGGTCATGTATTGGAAGAAGATGAAGAAGAAGAAGAGCAGAATTTTTAGGTCCATTTGTCTCTTTTATTGGTTAAGTAAATGGTTGGTTAAATGTGATTGGTGGGAAACTCTTAGATGACATCATATGATGTCAAAATTGACATTTATTGTCATTTTTCTTTCCTCTTCTTCTCTACCCATTTTGACTTTAATTTTTAGTAATATTTATTCATATTTTAGACCATAATAATTATTTACTTAACTGGACAAGTCGGCCAAAAATCGTCTCTGAAGGCGAAATGACCAAAATGCCCTCCGTTTGGCTTAACGGGCCAAAATTGTCTGTACCGATTGATAAATTTTTCTAGGTATTTTCTTGGCATTCTAATGCCATAGGAACCTCAATAACCCTTCTCTGGAGTCCCAAAAATTATTTTATGAATTTTTTCCCGGGGTTTAGGGCTCCTCGTTGCGAGAACCGCAACTTCCCTCTGGTTACCCTTCGCTTGGGCACCGGCTCATTTAACTTAGTTGCATTTTATTTCTAAAATTTTTTTTCTAAATTTTTCTTATTAATATTTGAGTTAATTATGGTCCCTCACTTTAGTTTAAATATTTTTCCGGATGTTCTAACTGTCCGGACCGACACCGGTCACCGGAACAGTAGAATGTACGGAGTTGCTACCGGGAGGGTGTTACACTCGAGATGGAGCTATTTTGGCGGAGTTACAAGTGAGGCCAAACCTGCTACAACAGATTTTAGATGGGCAGAAGGTAGATGAGAAGCTAAAGGCTATTATGAGCAAAATCCTAAAAGGGAAAGAAACTGACTATAAAGTGAAAACATATGGGTGTCTGTACTATAAAGGAAGATTATGTATACCAGATGATGGGGAATTGAAGGCCAGTATTCTAAATTCTCATATTTCCATTAATTTACATAATTTGCAAACTAATTGAATAAATTTATAATTTACATGATATACAAATTAATTACATATGAACTAATCAATTTATTAATTTACATCACATAAATATTACTTACAAATTCTTAGTTTACAATTCTTAGTTTACATTACAACATACAAAATATTTATAATATACAAAATACATAAAATGACTTATATGGGCCCTATCTACATGCATTGCTGAGGAGGTGATAACCTTGAACCCTTCTGACACTTCTGCAGATCTGGACTTCAAAATCTCAGTCTAATATCCACTGGGTTTTGCCTTCAGCACTTACGCGAAGGAAACAAGTCCATCACGCTAAGCATTTCTGCTTAGTGGTGCAATAATATAACAAGAAAATAATATATACAAATTAGAAAGACTGGAGTATAATTCTAAAGTATAATTTAGATCCTCGGGTATTAATTAAATTTGGTATGATATTTCTAATATCAACTATCTTATATTATATTTTGTCCATCTTTGGAAGTGCTGAGTTTATACAGTAATAATATTCGATATACAGATTAATTCTAGGAGTATTGTATTTTTGGTTCCTATAATTCTGAAAATTTCATTTGTACTACTTGATTCAGTTATGTTTCCATTGCTAATTTTTTTCCTCATTTCATTCAATACTTTCTAATGTTTTTAATTACTAATGTTCTTAAATAATTTCAATAATTTACACTGCCTAGGTAACCTATGATAGGGTAACTAAACTGGATAACGGGTTATCAGCACTGGACACCGCAGTGCCTCGGGCCGTCATACCATGGGGATGCAGAACGTCAACCACGTATGTAGTCAGTATGGCTAAAAAGCCATGATAACATATCAGTATGTCTAAAAGCCATGATAACAAGTAATCGAGCATAAAAGCCATGAGTGCGGGCATAAAGCCATGAATACAGGCATAAAACCCTATGTAGTACCGCTAAAACAATACCCTATTGGCATGCTAATCTATCCAATCTGACACACGTGCCTAGGCAATACATGGGCACATTAGTACCATTAAGCATTAATATGTATTATTATGTCATTATTTCATTATAAGGTTCAATTACAATTGATAAAATTTTATTCTATTTCTAGTGAAAACATAAATTCCTAAATCACAATTACACATAATTCATGCATTTCTTGTAATTTATACATTCATCATTCTATTCATGATAATTGTGATTCACATCGATCAATTTTCGTTTACTATTTGTACATCGAAATATTTTCCTAAGGCTCTCCATATGGATTATTCTTTTATGTCCTAGAGTCACTAAAGTTTAAGAATTTTTAATTCACTAATTATACTATATATATTAGTACTCGTAATGGCTTCTTTAACTCCTTTTATTATTCCTTATGTTTTTGGGGTTACTATTCCTACATTACTATTCACTCAATATTGACTTTTTCATACATAATAGTTACATGAGTTCTAACCACATGAAATTACCACATTTTGGTTCACAAAAGTATTGGTATTGGTTGCTAATCAATACTTCTAACCAATAGGAAATAAATTAAAAATTTTAGTTTTGGGTGCTAGAGTTCACTATTCCATTAGGCAATTCTACAGTGAGAATTTGGCCAAATGTTCTCAATCAAAGTTGTTCCTTATTATGTTTAGTTCAATTTCCCCTTTTGAATCACTCCATTTGGAGTTTTTAGCTCAAGTTATGACTTAAATACCATAACTAGTTCATTGACCCTTTCTAGATCCAGAACCAGGTAGATTCTGGAGTCTAATTTATTCTAATTATTTGGGTATGCTACAGTCATTTTTAAACCTAATATCCTTCATATGAGTTGTTACCTTATGTCTTAGGATCACTCAGGTTCAAGAATCATAATTTTTCTAGTTATGTAGAGTGAATTATTGCTAAATAACTGACCTGGACTCTTGGATTTCAGGTTCAGGTCAACATCTTTGATTCCCATTTTAGGGTACTTGCACTCAAAATTTGAAGTCCTAAATTTTTCTTGTTATTATTTGAGTTATTTATGACTCCTCACTCTAGTCTAAATATTTTTCTAAATGTTCTAGCTGTCCAGACTGACACGGGTCACCAGAATAGTAGAATGTACGGAATTGCTACAGTGAGGGTGTTACATTGAGTGACTCTAGGATTTAAGGAAAATTTAATTAAATTCAAAATCCATGAAATGTTCATGGATTACTTGAAATATGAATGATAATTTTATATAAATAGTGTAATGAATAAATGGATCATGTTAATGTATGAATGAGACATTAGTTCTCATTATTGTAGAAAGGAAAAGTACTTTGAGTACAATGGCATATGGGAACCATTGTTGTGAATTATGATCAACATGAATGATATAATGAATAAATATATAAATTATGAAGAAGGCAAAATTTATGTACAAATGTATTTAAAAAATTTATACTTCTGTTAAGAATAGAATTGAAATGTTATAAATTATGATTGGAATTTGTCATGAAATAATGAAGCCATAAAACAATATATTAACATTTGATGGTACCTATGTGCCCATATATTGCCTAGACACGTGTGTCAGATTGGATAGATTGGCATGCCAATACGGTATTATTTTAGCAGTACTGCGTAAGGCTTTTTGCCTGTATTCATGGCTTTATGTCCGCACTCATGGCTTTTATGCCCAATTATATGTTATCATGGCTTTTAGCCATACTGATATGTTATCATGGCTTTTTAGCCATTTTGACTGCATATGTGGTTGATGTTTCGCATTTCACGTCCCATGGTATGACTGCCCGAGGCACCGCAGTGTCTAGTGCCAATGACCCGTTATCCAGTTTAGTCAGCCTGTCATGGGTTACTTGGGCAGTGAAATTTATTGAAATGAGTTAAGAATAATAGCAACTGAAAATATTAGCAATTAAATAAAAGAGTAAGAATATTTAAAATAAATTAGATTAGTTATTTAGTAGAAAGAATTGAAATGAATTGGAATGATATTAAAATTTAATTATTATGAAATAATCTGTGATAACCTAGAAAGTATTGAATGAAATGATAAAAAGATTTGCAAAAGAGATATAAGTATATTACTACTATGAATTTAGGAATAAATTGCTTCTTAAGAGGAATAAATTAGAATGAAAGATAGAAGTAAAACGAAATATAGTTGATACTAGAAGTATTATATTAAATTAGATTAAATTTCAGAGTATCCAAAGTATAATCCATTTCTTTCTTTATTTGTATATTATTTTCTTTGTTATATTATTGCACCACTAAGCAGCAATGCTTAGCACGATGGATTGTTTCCTTCGCGCAGGTACTGAAGTTAAAATCCAGTTAACAATTGACTAGGATTTTTAGAGTCCAGATCTACAGAAGTGTCTGAAGTATTCAAGGTTATCACCTCCTTAGCAATGCATGTAGATAGGGCTCACATTAGTCATATTGTGTAATTTGTGCATTATAATTATTTATTATGTTGTAATGAAAATTAGGAAATTGTATGTAATATGCACCTGATGTAAATTATGAATTTATGTAATTAGTTTGCTAATTATGTAAACTATTGAAATTGAGAATTTTGATATATGTAATAAGAATGAATGAATTTGTACAAATGAGTATGGATTTGAATTACATAATGATTTTTGAAATGATGATATTAGTATGGATGAATTATTGTATGAAAATATTGTTGAGATTTTTAAACAGGTAAATAGTGAAATACACTAAACAACAATAAAATAGGGGAAACTCCACTAGTTTCTCCTTAGAAAAATAATTGATATTAAAATATAATGAGAAAAAATTATTAAAAGAATAAAGTAAGATAAGATAGGGTGCTCTGGCACCGAGTGTGATATGTCTTGCTCAGCTACACTGTAGACGGGTAAGGGGTGTTACATGAGATGTGATGGGCAAAGAGTTGCTCACTTGTAGATTGTTATAAATCAAAGAATGGATGTGCTTGAGGATGAGTAACAAGTCTGTAAGAATTCAATCACCCACTAAAAATTTAACCCAACTTAAATTTCCATTTCCTACTCTGAAAGTGTAGGATCCGCTAAATTAGTGGGAGGACCAATTTGATTAAAAGACCATAATCATTTTGGTGTATTACTTGATACAAATTACTAATTTGAATCTTATTATTTTCTATAGTATTTAATCTGATAAAATGAGTACACAATAACCACAACCATCCAACGTACTAGCAGGCTTTATCATAATAGGTTAACTGGACCTAATTTTTCTGATTAGCTAAGAAACCTGAAACTTATCCTGAATTTAGAACGTATTAAATATGTTCTAGATTCAAGTGTTCCTAGTCCTTTAACTACTGGGGCCTCACAGGAGGAACATGATACATTAGACAGTTGGAAGGAGCATGATCTAAGGGCAAGGTGCTACATGCTAACATCAATGACAAATGAGTTGCAAAAATAGTCTGAGAAGATGCAAAGTGCAACTGAAATCCTTAGTCACCTGCAAGAGTTGTATGGTGAGCATAGTAGGCATGCGAGATATAAGATATCAAAATAGCTATTTAGAATGAGGATGAACGAGGGACAAAATATTGGAGATAATGTTCACAAGATGATCCAACTTATTAAACAGCTGGAAGATCTTGATTTTAACATGGACTTTCAGCTATAAATGGAGTTGATCCTTCAATCCCTCCCTGAGTCATTTGAGAATTTTATTACAAATTTCAATATGACAAAACAAGAATGCACCTTGGCTGGGTTGTTGAACCTACTTGTGATTGCCCAAAAGAACGTGCCTGATAATAAAGGAAAGGAGGTAGCTTTAGTTGTTTCTTTTTCCACTAAAAAGTCCAGAAAGAAGAAAGACAATAAGAAAAAGTAACCTTCTGTTCCTGTACCTTCAGGCTGAATAGCCAAATCACAAAAAAAGAAGAAATATGAAGTTGTTCCTGATAGGAAAAGTGTTTTCATTATTAGAAAGATGGGTATTGGAAGAGAAATTATCTTGAGTATCTGGCAACTCTCAAAGACAAAAAGGATAAGCCTTCTGAAGGTATGTCTATTTCTTATTATTTAGATTTAGATAATACTCCTAGTTCATCTATAGCTTAGGTATTAGATACTGGTGAGAGTTCTCATATACGTTTTGATATGCAGGAACTAGCAAGTAGTAACAGCTTGTGGGCACAACATGTTAGACTCAGAATTGGCAATGAAGCAACAGTTGTAGCCTTAGCCCTAGGGTCTAAATCTTTGTATTTATCTAGATATGTTTTGTATTTAAATCATGTATTATATGTACCTGATGCTTTTAAGAACATCATTTCTATATCTAGTTTGACTAAAAATGGATATGAATTCTAGTTTGTGAATGATGTTTGCAATATTTATTTTGGAAATAAAATTATTAGCATGGGTTATTTACATGGACTTTATTATTTAGATAGTAATAATAAATACAAAACCAGTGCAAGCAATCAAATTGAATTTAATGCCATAATCAATTCCAACTCTAACCCAAAACATCTTTGGCACTTAAGATTAGGTCATGTTGCAGAAGATAGAATTATAAAATTGGAGAAAATAGGGATTTTATCTTCATTGGTTTCTGACCCCACTCCAACTTGTGAATCCTGCCTTCAAGGCAAAATGACTAGATCTCCCTTTGTTAGAAAAAGGTTAAGGGTTAAAAATATTTTGAAGCTAATACATAGTGTTGTATGTAGCCCATTTAAATAAATACAAGAGGTGGTTATCACTACTTCATAACCTTTACAGATGATAAATCTAGGTATGGGTACTTGTAATTAATAAAATACAAACATGAATCCTTTGAAAAGTTCAAAGAATTTAAATCTAAAGCAGAAAACTAAATGGGAAAAAGTATTAAAACTCTTTGATCAGATCGAGGAGGAGAATATTTAAGTACTGAATTTGATGAGTTCCTAAAGGAACACGACGTTATTTCTCAATTAACTCCTCTAGGAATGCCATAATTAAATGGTGTAACTAAAAGAAGAAATTGTACCTTATTAGATATGGTACGTAGTATGATAAGCTATACAGATTTGCCAATCTCCTTCCGGGGATTTGCATTAGAAATAGCTTTACATATTCTTAATAGAGTTCCATCTAAATCAGTCTCTTCCACCCCATATGAGATATGGCATGGGAGACAACTAAGTCTTAAACATGTTAAGATTTGGGGTTGTCCAGCTTACATTAAGAAGCTAAAGACTGATAAATTGGAGACCAAATCTGAAAAAGGACGATTTGTTGGATATCCAAAAGATGGTTTGGATATTATTTCTATCTTCCTGCATCACAAAGGGTTGTGATAAGTAGAGATGCCATATTTCTTAAAAAAGAGTTTATTTGAGAAGGTGGTAAAGGAAGGTAGATAGAATTGGAATTAGAGAATTCCAATCAAACAACAGATCAAATGGATATAGATCCATTCAGTCAATCTAAACCTATTGATGATTCATCCACATCACTACCTCGAAGATCAACCCGCATATCTCATCTACCAGAGAGATATGGTTTTCTTCATGAGGATGAACAAGAGTTGTTTGTCTATGAGGAAACAGATAATGGATATGATCCTTTAACCTATGAAGAAGTTATATCAGATAGAGACTCTTCTAAATGGATCGAAGTAATGAAATCTAAAATGGATTCCATGTACAAGAACCAAGTTTGGGATCTTTTAGACCTCCTGAAGGTATTATACCAATAGGGAATAAATGGATTTTCAAGAAGAAAATCAGTTCTAATGAAAAGGTAGAAACCTATAAAACAAGGTTAGTTGCAAAAGGGTTTCGCCAAAGGTAGGGCATCGACTATAAGGAGACCTTTTCGCCTATTGTTATGCTTAAATCTATTAGGATTTTATTAGCTATAGCTGCATACCATGATTATAAAATTTGGCAGATGGATGTCAACACAGCCTTTCTTAATGATTATATTGAGAAAGACATATTCATGGAACAACCTAAGGGTTTTGAATCCAAAGAAGGTTCCAAAGTATGTAAGCTGAAATGGTCTATTTATGGATTAAAACAAGCTTCGAGGAGTTGGAACATCCATTTTGATGAAGCCATTAAATTATTTGGTTCTATCAAAAATAAAGATGAACCAAGTGTATATAAGAAGGTTAGCAGGAGCGCAATCTCTTTCCTTGTCTTTTATGTAGATGATATATTATTAATAGGCAATAATGTTGGTATGCTTACTACTTTAAAAGTTTGGTTATCAAATACATTCCCCATTAAGGACTTAAGAAAAGAAACCTATATTCTAGAAATTCGCATCTATAGAGATAGAGTGAAAAGAATGATAGGTTTATCTTAAAGTCTATATCTGGAAAAGGTATTAAAAAAGTTTAACATGTTTAATTCCAAAAAAGGATTATTATTGGTAATGTCACATCTTACCCCTTTGTAAGACATGACATGATCCCGTAGTATACCTAATGAATTACCGAATTTCACCTACCGATATTCCATTAAATATACTACAAGAGATTTTAAACAAGTCCAATTCATTTTAGAGTTTGAAGGAAGATGGTAAAATAGTTATTAAAGCGTCCTTGGGTTGGATATGTGCCAATAATTTATTTAGAATTAATTTAGCCTTTTTAGAATTTTATGAAAATTTTGCGTGGTGACGCTAAAACTAGGGAAACATGATTCTTCAAAACCTGTTGAAAAACAATTTATAAAAATATCTCATATCCAATTTGAACTCAATCAAACTCAATCATCTCATTTCATTTAATCAACACGAAGCGAATGTGTTTATCTCATATACAAATCAAAATAGATATTCATTTACAAATTTATAACTTAAAAGGATAACAAACTACTATTACAATTTTCTTTGTACAACTGGTCATTGTCTTCTAGATACATATGAACTAATTTACATCAAAATGGATTTATAATGGGTATAAATAATATACCCAAAAATGATCCAAACGAAGCTTTATCCACAGCTACAAGCAGCTCACTTGCTGCTTTGCCTTTCTCCTTATCTGCGGCAGCATAAAAAAGCTATTGCTAAGCATAACACTCAGTGGTGCACAATTAAATTTTAAAACAAAATATAAGACATATTTATGAAATCATAACAAGGAATTTGAAATATATTCAAATTTACCACAATTCGTGAAACTGAAATCACAATTTTCAATAATTGTAAATTATTCATTTTAATCACATTTTATTTAAAATATTCGCAATTTAAGGGTGTTGCTAACAATTCACACAGTTAGAACTATGACACAAAATTTTCAATCAATGTCGTGTTGTACACCATGATAAAGCCAATACGTCTCAATAAGTAAAGGCTAAAGGGGAATACAAAGTCTAGCTAATAAATATGAGTACTCATCCAATACGTCCTTAACTGGTGAACCAAAGAGGGAAACTCAACCCCACAAGTGGAGAAGATCATATCCGATACGTCTCACTAGGCAAGCTAATAAGGAACACAAATCATGTTGTCATGCTAACTATGGTTTCAAAACAATTTCAAATAATTTCTATTCAACAAAATGCATTTAAAATCAATAAACACATTTAGTTGTTACAAATTCATGTATACGGTTGGCGACACATAAAATTCTCAAAAACACTTCAAAACACGTTGAAAACCGGCTACGATGATATAAAAGGGCCAATATCCACCTTTCCACATTCATAATTTCATTTCATAAATTAAAATTCCCAATTGCAAGAAAAATCTTAACTCATTTATAGTAAATCATTCAAATCAATTACAAGGTTAAAAATAAAGAAAAAGATTAGTTGTGCACAAACCTTCAATGAACTTCTTTCTTTATGTCTTAAGCCTTCCCTTCCTTGGAAGTCTCTTTGTCCATTGAAATCACACAATTTTTAAGCTTTAATATTCATCCCAATTATCTCTAATAGTTAATCAAATAAATGCCTAAGGCATCCCTAAGTAGACATTGAAATTTCAATGTATTCTGGGTCCAGGGCAGTTTGGGACCCTGACATTGCAACCCCATTTTAACCTAGTTCTACTCATAATTTGGCGAAGTGTTCCTCACAAAAATTGTTCCTCTATGTCTTAGTTTTATTTTTCAATTTGATTCACTCAATTTGAAGCTTTGGATCTCAAGTTATGGCCAAATTACTAAACACTGTTCTGGGTGCCATGTCCTAAAATTCTAGGTTTTCTAGATTTATACCTTAACTTTGTCTTGTATATCCGAGCATCTTAAGCTCATAATTTGGCACTAGTCCCTATAACAATATTTTAGGTCTTTATTTTCAAATCATTTTGAATCACTTCAAATGGAGTTTTATAGATGAAGTTATGGCCTGATAACCATTCGGAGGTCACAGGGCTAATTAGCTAAGGAGTAGGAATTCCAGATTTAGGATTCCTAAATTATCCCAACAATTCCCCTATCTTGCCCGAAGAACTGGGTTCTGATCAAAACATGAAATTTTTAGTTCTATGTTGTCACACCCTACCCCTCTGTAAGGCATAACATGATCCCGTAGTATACCTAATGAATTACCAACTCCGTCTACTGATAATCCATTAAATACACTACAAGGGATTTTAAAAACTTTTCTTACTTCTTTTTACGATGGTGAGCACTATTTACAGTGTGAAAGACTTTGGTGAATCAAGTGAAACAACTAACTCATTTGATTTATTTGGAGTATCTGTAAAAATTTTGGCAAGGTGCCATTTGTATTTTGGACAAACAGTTCTTGAAAACTGTAGTAAAAGCACTTCAATATACTTTCAAATCTCAACTCCAACATTTTTATCAACACAACACATTTCTCAAGTCAAATCAGAGAAATTTTTCAAAGTCCGAGATAAGGAAATATAATACTTTTACAAGTCAAATAGCTCATAATTAATTTACAACTTCAAGGTACAATTTGAATTTGCAATGCTCAAAACCAAAAACAAAATATACATACAGTGAATATACATTACATTAGAAAATACAAAATGCGGTATACTCACTATACCAAAAATCTCTCATTGGCGGTACTAGCGACCTAGTCTGCTCTCTATCTGTCTGTCTACCGCGGTAATAAAGCTAGCTATTGAGACAATGTCTCAGTGGTGCACAACATTAACCAAATACAAATTTTAAATCATAATTCATAAATCATATCAATAGTGGATACTTAAAACCATAGTTAAATTCAAGACAATGAATGTCATAAGGAATTTAAACTCCAATTCACAAATTATCAAAATTCATAATAACACAATTTAGTCAAATAGTTTAAGAATACCGTATTGCCAATTCATGCACAATTTGATCAAATAACTGAATAATACCTTTTTGCAAATCAATAACACAATTGATCAAATAACTGAATAATATCGTTTTGCAAATCAATAACACAATTCGATCAAATAATTGAATAATATCGTTTTGCAAATCAATAACACAATTCGACAATTCGATCAAATAATTGAATAATATCGTTTTGCAAATCAATAACACAATTCGATCAAATAATTGAATAATATCGTTTTGCAAATCAATAACACAATTCGATCAAATAATTGAACAATACAATGTTGCCAATCAATAACACAATTTAGGTCATGACACAAATTTTTCCATATATGCCGTGTTGTACACCACGACAAGACATACTCACCCCAATAATCGAAATCAATGAGGGAGGAAGCTAGCTATCTAATGAGTACTCATCCGATCACCTCAACTGGTAAACCAGAGAGGGAAAAATAAACGATCACGACTCCATAAATGGAGAAGGAAAATAAACGATCACAACCCCATAAATGGAGAAGGAATGATATGATACTGTCATGCTAAGTGTGAACACAAAATCAATTTCCAAACATTTTATTCAAATGATTCGTGAGAATCCAATAAATTTTCAAAGTCATATTTCATTCACAAAATGGCAACACAATTCGTAATTCACTTCAATTTCCACAAAAACCATTATACATTACATTAGAAAATACAAAATGCGGTATACTCACTATACCAAAAAATCTCATTGGCGATACTAGCGACTGGTTGCAGCCTCTATCTATCTGTCTACGTTGTGGTAATAAAAGCTATCTTGAGACAATGTCTCAGTGGTGCACAACATTAATCAAATACAAATTTTAAATCATAATTCATAAATCATATCAATAGTGGATACTTAAAACCATAGTTAAATTCAAGACAATGAATGTCATAAGGAATTTAAACTCCAATTCACAAATTATCAAAATTCATAATAACACAATTTAGTCAAATAGTTTAAGAATACCGTATTGCCAATTCATGCACAATTTGATCAAATAACTGAATAATACCTTTTTGCAAATCAATAACACAATTGATCAAATAACTGAATAATATCGTTTTGCAAATCAATAACACAATTCGATCAAATAATTGAATAATATCGTTTTGCAAATCAATAACACAATTCGACAATTCGATCAAATAATTGAATAATATCGTTTTGCAAATCAATAACACAATTCGATCAAATAATTGAATAATATCGTTTTGCAAATCAATAACACAATTCGATCAAATAATTGAACAATACAATGTTGCCAATCAATAACACAATTTAGGTCATGACACAAATTTTTCCATATATGCCGTGTTGTACACCACGACAAGACATACTCACCCCAATAATCGAAATCAATGAGGGAGGAAGCTAGCTATCTAATGAGTACTCATCCGATCACCTCAACTGGTAAACCAGAGAGGTAAAAATAAACGATCACGACTCCATAAATGGAGAAGGAAAATAAACGATCACAACC
The DNA here is from genome assembly GCF_030052815.1 of Hevea brasiliensis. Classification (NCBI taxonomy): domain Eukaryota; kingdom Viridiplantae; phylum Streptophyta; class Magnoliopsida; order Malpighiales; family Euphorbiaceae; genus Hevea; species Hevea brasiliensis. The sequence goes on along the minus strand of NC_079500.1, from coordinate 54,937,457 downwards.
CCATAAATGGAGAAGGAATGATATGATACTGTCATGCTAAGTGTGAACACAAAATCAATTTCCAAACATTTTATTCAAATGATTCGTGAGAATCCAATAAATTTTCAAAGTCATAATTTCATTCACAAAATGGCAACACAATTCGTAATTCACTTCAATTTCCACAAAAACCATTATACATTACATTAGAAAATACAAAATGCGGTATACTCACTATACCAAAAAATCTCTCGCTGGCGATACTAGCAGCCTGGTCTGCTGCCCTATCTATCTGTCTACCTGTGACAGTAATAAAAAGCTATCGCTGAGACAATGTCTCAGTGGTGCACAACATTAATCAAATACAAATTTTAAATCATAATTCATAAATCATATCAATAGTGGATACTTAAAACCATAGTTAAATTCAAGACAATGAATGTCATAAGGAATTTAAACTCCAATTCACAAATTATCAAAATTCATAATAACACAATTTAGTCAAATAGTTTAAGAATACCGTATTGCCAATTCATGCACAATTTGATCAAATAACTGAATAATACCTTTTTGCAAATCAATAACACAATTGATCAAATAACTGAATAATATCGTTTTGCAAATCAATAACACAATTCGATCAAATAATTGAATAATATCGTTTTGCAAATCAATAACACAATTCGATCAAATAATTGAATAATATCGTTTTGCAAATCAATAACACAATTCGATCAAATAATTGAATAATATCGTTTTGCAAATCAATAACACAATTCAATCAAATAATTGAACAATACAATGTTGCCAATCAATAACACAATTTAGGTCATGACACAAATTTTTCCATATATGCCGTGTTGTACACCACGACAAGACATACTCACCCCAATAATCGAAATCAATGAGGGAGGAAGCTAGCTATCTAATGAGTACTCATCTGATCACCTCAACTGGTAAACCAGAGAGGGAAAAATAAACGATCACGACTCCATAAATGGAGAAGGAAAATAAACGATCACAACCCCATAAATGGAGAAGGAATGATATGATACTGTCATGCTAAGTGTGAACACAAAATCAATTTCCAAACATTTTATTCAAATGATTCGTGAGAATCCAATAAATTTTCAAAGTCATAATTTCATTCACAAAATGGCAACACAATTCGTAATTCACTTCAATTTCCACAAAAACCATTTACAGTGCTTTTCAATCAATAAGTATCCATCAAACACATTTCCACAATTTAAAACAATAATATACAAATAGTCAATATTTATTTCAATTGAAAAATTCAAGAGAAATAGTTGTTGTGCACAAACACAATTTAAAACAATAATGTACAATAGTCATAATTCATTTCAATTGAAAAATTCAAAAGAAATAGCCGTTGTGCACAAACCTCTGATATTTGTCTCCTGGTCCTGACTCAGTATTTCTTTCCCTTTTGCTGAGTCCTTGTTAACTGAGAAACACAATCCGAAGTGTTTCAGTACCAAATTAAATTGTCTCTATCGATGGTGTTTGGTAAATAATGCACTGAACTCAATTATTCACTTAATCACCTAATATACCGACCCTCGTTGCGTTTTAGGTAAATTAGGTCTTAGTGTCATTAATATGTCATATTCGATAGGGTTTTAGGTTCGGTATGTTTTACCAAAGTCATTTCCTTGTTTAGTGCATTTTAATGCAAATTGCTGGATTCCGGGACACTGGTTTGACCTAACCGGACGATCTAGTTCCCTCGGTTTTCGAGTCTCAGTCGAAACTACAAACTTGTAGATCTAGGTCTTATTGCACGCAGGGCAAAATTTCAGGTCAATCCGAGTTAAGTAGACCAAGTTATGGTCATTATACTATTGCTGGTCAAATGGCATCAATTAGGTCATTTTTTTTGGTCAATTTGGTCAACTTTGGTTCGGCCAGTTTTTGGACCCGAACTTGTGCAAGCTTTTTGACTTGCTTCTGGTCATTTCTGGGTTTTGGTGTCTTCATAAGACTTGTAGGTATGGGTCTTAACTATTCATGGTTAAAATTTCAGGTCAATTGGACCTGTTTTGAGTGAGTTATGGCCTAAATACTCACTGCTGCCCAAATGGTCAGTTTTAGGTCTCAAGTGTACCTAATCCGAATTGGTCATTTTCACATCAACTTGCAAGCAGAATTTTGGTATGGTTTCTCAATGAAAGTTGGCACATTTTGTGCCTAGTTTCACCTCAAATTGGTCTCATACCAATTGAGGTTACACATTTCAGGTTATGGGCTAAAATGTACACTGCCCTCAATATGCATTTCACACCCCACTTCAAACACACATATACCTTGCAATTTGGTTCACGTCCCTACCAATCTGTTTTGGTACATTAACCACAGTATAATCTACTTTACATTAACATTATTTTGGGCAGATATGCTTAAACTTCTCAACTTTACAAAAAACTTTTCCTACTGTGGACTTACCTTATTCCTTGAGTCTGAACAAAGAGATTAAAACCTAATTAGTGAATTGTGAAGCTGGAAAATTAAATGAGAGAGGATAAGAGATGCATGATGGAATGCAGAATTGTTTCCTTATCATGAGTTTCCATGGTTTTTTGAGATCACTTTGTGGAGTTTAAATTCTTTGATATATGTTTATTCTATGCATTAGTGGTCCACTTACAATTTTGCATTATATTCATTTAAACTTTCATTTAATCCCACATTAATTTTTTCAATTTTATTTTAATTTAATTAAACTATTTTTTATTTTATTTGCTTAATTTTTTAAATTTTATTTTTTATTTTTTTTTAATTAATTTAATTTTATTTTTTTTTTAATGTATTATTTTTTTTTAATGGACATTTAGGTCAAACCATAATGCCGGTTACGGTTTTTTGTCTGAAGACATTTGTTACCGTGTTTTTATCGATTTTTTTTTTTTTTGTTTTTCTATTTACTTTTTATTTATTTTTTTCATGATTTTTTCTTTGATTTTTCTTCTTCTATATTATTTCTATTTATTAAAAATTTTGTTCTCTAAATAGGTTCTTCATTTCTTCTCGCCAATCCAGTCCCTCGCTTCGTTCCCCCCATCACCTTCATTCATTTTTTTTCCGCTTAATCATTTTTTTTTTTCTTTTTTTTTTTTTTTATTTCTTTTTTCTATTTCTTTTTTTTTATTTTTTCTTTTTTTTTTGTCATTTCTTGTCTTTTGTATGTTCGTCTCAGTCTCACTACAACACCGGTTAAACACCGAGTCAACTTGGCACGCTTGAACAACTTACAAACTTTTTCCTTATTTAATTCTATTTCATAAATTCTTTATTTTAATTAATAGCTATCTAAATTTATCTCATAATTTACATTATTTTCTATTTCTCTATCATATCTAAATCTTTTTTTCAAATTTGTATAAGACTTTTAATTTCTTTATGTTACTTTAATAAATTTGTTTTAATTATAATATCTCTTTACTAATATGTGTCTAATACTAATCTCCCAATTCCTTCTTGTGAACCCATTGTCTGTTCATATTCATCATTCATCCCCATTGTGCTACTCGACTCATTCTAGTCCATTAGTTCTCCTCATTTTTAATATTTCTTTGTTACACATGAATCATTTTTCAATTCTCTACTTTTCATAACTCTTCTATTCACAATTATCTCTATAAAACTATCTTATTTTAAGCTTACTATAACCTTACTTTTTTTATTTTTTTTTTTTTTATGAACCTTAGTAGGATTTTCAAACTTATTTTTAACATTTAGAAATCACACTGGGTACCTAATACCAAATAACTATTGGCTTGCTATTCTTATCTAGTGTATATGCTCACTATCAGTATCAATCTCTACTTTGTACAATAATTAGCAGGGTACAATGTTCTCAACTTCAATACAAAGATCAAGATCGATACATACATATAAGATAAACATCATCAATATTTTTTCTTTTTTTTATTTATTTTTATTCTTTCAATTCGTGAATATTATACAGAATAAAATTCATATTATAATTTATAAGAATTATCTCCTTATTAGCAATATAAGCAATTCCATTTCTCTTTCTTTCTTTCTAGAGCAATTTTTAGGCATCTGCTTACTTTTTATAATTTATGGTGTATTAACTGTGTTTTTTACTTTTATAATTTATATAAACTAATTCAACTTTTCATCAAAATATTATCTTTAGGGCTAATCACTAATGTGTCAAAAATAAATGTATCTATCAAATCATTATAACAACTAATATAGTTCTAACAATAACATAAAAATACAATACATATATTTCTAACACATACATAAAATATGCAATATCCATATCAAAAATGATGTCAATGAGAAAGTATCATGACGATGTCAAATAGCAGATACTATAGTACTCTAGTTGAGATTTCACCTTGTTTCATCATTTTGCAACAAAGATTTTTTCACCCACGACTTGTCCACAATACCCTTTCTTCCTAGTGTACTATTTGGTGACTCTTTGGGGGTTCCTCCTTGGGTTGATGGTTAACTATTAGGGTGTCAGAGTAAATGAGATTTCCACAATCCTAAAACAGCACCCCACAAAAAAATTACTCTCTCCAGGTTATAACATGCTGCCAGTTGGCTTTATACACAATGTATTTATTAAATTTTACCACAAGTTTCACAAAGTCCATCCGATTCATATGGTTTCACATTTTCATGTGCTTTGATTCAAAAATCTTTTTCTGCAAAAAAATCTTTTTCACTTTCACTTCTCTATCTCTCTATCAACCCCTAAGTTTTTCTCTTTCTTTAGCTTCTTAGAACTTCTTTCTGCTCTTTTTCCTTTTTCTTTCTTCTTTTTTCTTTTTCTTTTCTTCACTTACTTACTTTTCTTCTTTCTGCTTGAGAAATAAGAGTTCAGAATGTTGTATGTAAAGTTGTTCCACTTGTACTCACCAAAACTCTTTACTTCCTCCCTTCAACACTCTCCATCTCTCCCCAAGTAGGACTTAAGTAGACCTATTGTAATAATGGCTAAAATCGGAAAATTCCCTACTTACTCAAACCCCGATCGACACTTTTTACCTTACTTATAAACGCGGGTCTACATACATCGTACACAGCCATCCCATATCTAAGGAAGTCATTATTTGAAGGAATCAGAGGGAATGGTTTTCCACCAATCATAAGCATCACACCAATCATAAGCATCCACCAATCAATCTCACATCAGCATCCTCTAAGTACTCATACTGAACAAATCTGCACTGGCAAATACTCTATCCTCCTCCTCTAACCATTGTTCTCTAGTAGAGGATCTTCCTCATCCCAGACTCTCATCATAACTCATCAATTTGTCATATCATTTTGTTCAGCGATTGTGTATGGCAATACCGTATGTTATTGGGGCTGAGTAAGGCACCATATGGCCCATTTGTTGGAACATTCATTGCAATCCGAGAGAGCAACACGAGCAAACTGTTCGTACTATAGCAGGATCAGTGATGCGGAACTATTGCACCATCGACATTATGTAGGCATGGGGCATCCTTGCACTATCGATTCGACGATTCGATCATCACCGATCCCATGATCTTTCATAATTTATTGACCTCCTGAGATGATATACAAGGAGATTTCTCCCCGTTAGTGCCAATATACATTATATCAACACCATAACATACACATTTACAACACATCAAATACACATACACACTTTACAAACACCAATAATACCATTACATTTCATTTAATAAAAAACAATTACACCATATCCTTCTTAAATTAATGCCACATTCAAGTGTTCAAGTCCATCAACACTAACATCATGTTCCAAGTCATCAAAATGCCCCAAGTTACCAATTCAAGTCATCAATAAATTATACCAATAACTATTAAATTGTAATTCAAAAATTTATTATCATATAAATCAATATGTTATTCATCATAAATTACCAAAATAATAAATCATCACATGTATAACCCCAAAATAAACAAAAATGGCAATTAATATAACTTCCAAAACTTAAAAATTTCCTTCTATTTAAAACCAACACTAACAAACACACAAAAAACTTAAAAAACATGTTTATAAATCAACTTTCTTTTAAAACTTTTCTTATGAAATATTCTTTGCTTTCACAAATTTAACTTTGAACTAAAGACAAGTTTCAAAGTTAAAAAGGATGACTTGCTTAAGAATGGTTGAGAGAAGATTGAGGAGCTTCAAACAATGGAGAGTGAAGATCACTTGGATGAGTCAGGAAATTGAGAGCACTTTGAATGGAGATTCAGCTTGCTGATTTGCTGATTTAGTGATTGCCATTATTTGTTGTTTAATTTTATTTTAATCATATTTATTTTACTCTATTATTTTATTTTAACATTTTTTTTTTATTTTTTTAATCACTTTTTATAATTTATTTTTATTTTAATATTTTTATTTTATTTTTTTTTTTTATTTATTTATTTTTTTTTTTTTTATTTATTAATTTTTTTATTTAATTTTTTTTTTTTTATTTTAAATTGATAATTTTATTTATTTCATGGACATTTAGGTTTTTAGATTTTTTTCACATTTTTAATTTTTGTTTTATTTTTTTTTTTTTTTTTTTTTACTTTTTTTTTTTCTTTTTATTTTTTCTTTTTTTTTTCTTTCTTTTTTCTAATTATTTATATTTTTTTTTTAAGTTCTAATGATATTTATTCTTTTCGTTTTCTGTTGGGTTCAGGATTTAAATCCGATCAACGGTCCGTTTCCAGCAACTCAGTCACATTTCTTTCATTTTATTTTTATTTGCTTTTCTTTTATTTTATTTTTTTCTTTTTTTTTTATTTTTTTTTTTATTTATTTCATTTTTTATTTATTTTTCTTTTTATTTATTGTCTTGTATTAGGTCTCCTGTATTCTTAAATTTGTCCAGTCTCCTCTTCATGTCCAGACAACTAGTCCTCAGAACATTGGTTTTTTACAATTAAATTTTAAGTAAAACAAAAATTTCCTTTATTAATAATCTAAATATACGTTTATTTATTTAACATTTATCTAACAATATATAATAGCCATCTTCTCTTCACCATATCTTTATTTTAATTTCTTTAATAATTTTTTAAAAATTTTTTATAATAAATGTAATCTATAATTATATTTAATTCTTTCTTATAATAAGTTCAATATTTTGGTTCACGTTCCTTATTCATGGAGTGACGCTTTCTTGTCATCTCACCTTCCTCCCACATTCATCTCATTTCTATTCTTCCTCCGAATCATTCTGTTTTTTGTTCTTCCTCACATTAGTTTTATTTCTTTTTCTTTTTCTTCAAATCTATCAATATTCTATAACTTTCTATAACCTTATTTTTCTTTATACTTTTATTTTAACTAACTTTTTTTAACTTAACTATAACCTTTTTTTATTTTTAGTTTTAGATCTTATTTTAATTTTCATTTTTTATTTTTATATATTAAATCTAATTTGGCATTAATTATTATCTAGGTACTCTATCGGGTATGTATGGCTACTACACACAATCTCAAGTTATCTGTGTGAGTACAGCCACTACACAATAACACAAAAGATAAATAAGTTATTGACAAGATAAATAATACATACAACTAGATCAATCTTTTTATCTTTTTTCTTTTTTAATCTTCATTCCCCTATTTAATCTTATTTCTTTTAAAATATAATATATTATTCCTATCACAGATTATATTCCTCAATAGCAATTCCCAGAGCAATCCCATTCTTGCATCTCCTTTTTTACACTTTCTTCTCTTACATTTACTTTCCCATAATTTTTTATTTGCCCGAAAATTTTTTTTATAAAACTATTGTGTGTTAAAAAATACTTTATTATCTAAACTCTCTAAACTAATTTCACTTATTATCACAATCCTTATCTTTAGGAATAATCACAAATGTGTCAAAAAATTTATTAAAATATAAACAACAACAACAAATAAATAACATAACATACACAACATATATATATAAATCTAATAAAGTAAATTGAAAATATCAATATCTTTAAAGTTAATTCTTAGCGTATCAATGTCAAAGTCAAAAGTCTCATTCTTCTAATTCTCTTTTACATGTTTCATCACAGTGAAGCTACTACCCTTCTTTGTATACTACCTCTACCTTTAACCTCTTGGTACTTACTGGTTGACTTAACTCCTCTAGAAACTTTTGGATGTAGACGGGTTGTTGATCCAGTAATCCTAACAAAATTTACACAAATGAATGAAATGACATGCTCTCACCGCTAAAAAATGCTTTATATGGGCTTATACTATGTGGTGGCTTTATAGTCCATTTAACTATAGTTTAGCCAGTTTTGTTTTTTTTTTTCATGAGTGAGTGATCGGACGCAGTTCTGGGGTTTCAGTTTGATCTATTTATCGATCTCTCTCTGTCAAAATTCATCTATCTCTTTTTTCCTCTTTTTCCTTTCCTCTCACTAGAACTCCTTTTCCTCTTTTTTTTCCCTCTTTTCCTCTTCTTCTTCCTTTTTTTTTTTCTCTTTTTTTTTTTTTTCATTTCTCTTCTTCTTTCTTTTAGATTGAAAATTCTTTGAGAAAGAGAAGTTGTGTAATTTGAAGCAAGTTATGTCGTCGAACGTTGGCTTCTCTCCTTCAAACCTCTTACATCTCTCCTCTTTGGTAGAAAGTAGATCTCATCCCTGTAAAAGATGAACAATCTATAAGAAAATTTGTACACCAATTTCCTTTTTATTACTGAATCATTTTGCTTTCAGACATCTACATAAGCATCGTGACATATTTCATATTTTCGCCTGAATTTCATAATCCATTCATCATTTCGAAAGTCATTCCATTCTGATTGGTTTCCATGGTGAATGGCAATTTCCAGCATCCATAAGCAGCATCTCAAAGATTGCACTACTCAAAGAGAGCTCCTCCTCTTGAATTCCCTCTACCCCATCCACCCTAACCATTGTTCTCATTTCATATTGATCCTCAATCTCCTTCCCCTCAAATCTCTCATACTCATCATTTCATCAATTTGTTTGTCATATTGTATTGCGTTGTACGTGTTGTGCTTGTTGATTGGGGGGGAGTAGCACATTATTATCCATTCATTGTTGGAACATTGCACTGTCACGAGCAAGAGCGGCAGGTGAAGCGTGTGGGGCGTGTGGGTGCTGCTATTGACCATTATAGGCATAGGGCAGGGGCATCCACTTGGCCTCAATCCTCTGATTGATGAGATCAACGATCCCTCTTCCATAATCAATTGAGGGATTTTAGACCCTCTTCTAATGATACAAGGAGAGATTCTCCGTTAGTGCATTTTTGTAATGTAATGTACTGTATGTATCAAACAATGATATTGAGCCGGTTATCTTGTGAAGAAAGAATATTCAAATAACATGTGAAAACAGAATTTAAAAACTTTGCTCGATACCACTAAAACATGTCACACCCTACCCCTCTGTAAAGCATAACATGATCCCGTCAGAGTATACCTAATGAATTACCAACTCCGCTTCATCGATAATCCATTAAATACACTACAAGGGATTTTAAAACTTTTCTTACTTCTTTACAGTGGTGAGCACTATTTACAGTGTGTGAAAGACTTTGGTGAATCAAGTGAAACAACTAACTCATTTGATTTATTTGGAGTATCTGTAAAAATTTTGGCAAGGTGCCATTTGTATTTTGGACAAAACAGTTCTTCAGAAAACCTGTAAAAAGCACTTCAATATACTTTCAAATCTCAACTCCAACATTTTTATCAACACAACACATTTCTCAAGTCAAATCTATAGAAATTTTTCAAAGTCTGAGATAAGGAAATATAATACAGTTTTTACAAGTCAAATAGCTCATAATTAATTTACAACTTCAAGGTACAATTTGAATTTGCAACTGCTCAAAACCAAAAACAAAATATACATACAGTGAATATACATTACATTAGAAAATACAAAATGCGGTATACTCACTATACCAAAAAATCTCTCGCTGGCGGTACTAGCAGCCTAGTCTGCTGCCCTATCTGTCTGTCTACCTGCGACAGTAATAAAAAGCTATCGCTGAGACAATGTCTCAGTGGTGCACAACATTAACCAAATACAAATTTTAAATCATAATTCATAAATCATATCAATAGTGGATACTTAAAACCATAGTTAAATTCAAGACAATGAATGTCATAAGGAATTTAAACTCCAATTCACAAATTATCAAAATTCATAATAACACAATTTAGTCAAATAGTTTAAGAATACCGTATTGCCAATTCATGCACAATTTGATCAAATAACTGAATAATACCTTTTTGCAAATCAATAACACAATTGATCAAATAACTGAATAATATCGTTTTGCAAATCAATAACACAATTCGATCAAATAATTGAATAATATCGTTTTGCAAATCAATAACACAATTCGACAATTCGATCAAATAATTGAATAATATCGTTTTGCAAATCAATAACACAATTCGATCAAATAATTGAATAATATCGTTTTGCAAATCAATAACACAATTCGATCAAATAATTGAACAATACAATGTTGCCAATCAATAACACAATTTAGGTCATGACACAAATTTTTCCATATATGCCGTGTTGTACACCACGACAAGACATACTCACCCCAATAATCGAAATCAATGAGGGATATAGCTAGCTATCTAATGAGTACTCATCCGATCACCTCAACTGGTAAACCAGAGAGGGAAAAATAAACGATCACGACTCCATAAATGGAGAAGGAAAATAAATGATCACAACCCCATAAATGGAGAATGAATGATATGATACTGTCATGCTAAGTGTGAACACAAAATCAATTTCCAAACATTTTATTCAAATGATTCGTGAGAATCCAATAAATTTTCAAAGTCATAATTTCATTCACAAAATGGCAACACAATTCGTAATTCACTTCAATTTCCACAAAAACCATTTACAGTGCTTTTCAATCAATAAGTATCCATCAAACACATTTCCACAATTTAAAACAATAATATACAAATAGTCAATATTTATTTCAATTGAAAAATTCAAGAGAAATAGTTGTTGTGCACAAACACAATTTAAAACAATAATGTACAATAGTCATAATTCATTTCAATTGAAAAATTCAAAAGAAATTGCCGTTGTGCACAAACCTCTGATATTTGTCTCCTGGTCCTGACTCAGTATTTCTTTCCTTTTCCGAGTCCTTGTTAATCGAGAAACACAATCCAAGTGTTTCAGTACCAAATTAAATTGTCTCTATCGATGGTGTTTGGTAAATAATGCATCGAACTCAATTATTCACTTAATCACCTAATATACCGACCTCGCTATGCGTTTAGGTAAATTAGGTCTTAGTGTCATTAATATGTCATATTCGATAGGGTTTTAGGTTCGGTATGTTTTACCAAAGTCATTTCCTTGTTTAGTGCATTTTAATGCAAATTGCTGGATTCCGGGACACTGGTTTGACCTAACCGGACGATCTAGTTCCCTCGGTTTTCGAGTCTCGGTCGAAACTACAAACTTGTAGATCTAGGTCTTATTGCACGCGGGGCAAAATTTTAGGTCAATCCGAGTTAAGTAGACCAAGTTATGGTCATTATACTATTGCTGGTCAAATGGCATCAATTAGGTCATTTTTTTGGTCAATTTGGTCAACTTTGGTTCGGCCAGTTTTGGACCCGAACTTGTGCAAGCTTTTGACTTGCTTCTGGTCATTTCTGGGTTTTGGTGTCTTCATAAGACTTGTAGGTATGGGTCTTAACTATTCATGGTTAAAATTTCAGGTCAATTGGACCTGTTTTGAGTGAGTTATGGCCTAAATACTCACTGCTGCCCAAATGGTCAGTTTTTAGGTCTCAAGTGTACCTAATCCGAATTGGTCATTTTTCACATCAACTTGCAAGCAGAATTTTGGTATGGTTTCTCAATGAAAGTTGGCACATTTTGTGCCTAGTTTCACCTCAAATTGGTCTCATACCAATTGAGGTTACACATTTCAGGTTATGGGCTAAAATGTACACTGCCCTCAATATGCATTTCACACCCCACTTCAAACACACATATACCTTGCAATTTGGTTCACTTCCCTACCAATCTGTTTTGGTACATTAACCACAGTATAATCTACTTTACATTAACATTATTTTGGGCAGATTACCATTACCCTCAACACACCAAATATAATTCACATTTATAATATCTCAATACCATTACATACACACCTAAACACCACTAATTCTCACATACACTTTACACAATAATTTCATACACATATCCTTCATTCCTTAATGCCACAATTCTGCCAACACTCCCATGAATATACACATTTATTCAAGTGTCCCCAAGGCTGCCCAAATTTGTCCTTCAACATCAAAGTGCTGTCCAAGTTACCAATTCCCATCCAAGTGCATAAATCACCATATAAACATGAAATAATTCACTAGGTTATTAATTTACCATGATCAACATTATTTCTCATCAATTATATGCATAATAAATCATCAAATGTGTGACCCCATGGCTGTCCAAAAATGGCTATCTCAATAACTATTTAAACTTCAAAATTTCCTTCACAAAACCAACACCCATAACATGCACACAAAACTTAACAAAGCTATCTTCAAAATTATGAACTTACCTTATGCTTGGAGTTTGTTAAACCTTGCTTAAACTTCTCAAATTTAGTATCAAACTCTTCCTTGTGATGAGTAGACAAAGTTTCATGAAGGAACTTAAGAGATTGGAGTTGAAAATGGAGAGTTAAGAGAGCTTGCATGAGAAATGGCCATGGTTTTTCCTCTCACCTTCATTCACGGCAATGTTGAGATCACTTTGAGGAAGATGAAGTTCAGCTGATTTAGTGGAGTTACAGCTGCCCTATTATATGTTTATTTTATGCATTAGTGGTCCACTCACAATTTTAATCATATTTTAAGCTAAACTTTCATTTAATCCCACATTAAACCCTTGATTTTAGCTATTTACTTTAGGTACCACCAAATTAATTTTTTATTTTATTTTCTAAGTGTAATATTATTTATTTTTAATGGACATTTAGGTCAAAAGACACTTCGGGATGTCAAATGACCATAATGCCCTGCTCGGTTACGTTCGATTTTTCAGACACTGGTTTTGTCTGTTTTTCGATTTCTAACTTTTCTTTGTACTAATTATTTATTTTTTCTTTGATCTTTCTAATGATATTTATTTTTCAACAAGGGTCTATTTAAGTCCTAAAAATGTTTTCCAGGGTTCCCGGCAGTCCAGGGCTAGTCAACGGTCCACGTCGTGACTTCCCGGTGCGGTCACCCATCGCTAGGTTTCCCGGCTCGCTTAACTTGATCACATTTCTTTGCTATTATTTTTCCTTTGTTTTTCTTGTATTTTCTTTTCTTGTATTTCATTATTTTATGTCTCCTCCCTCATGTCAAAGTGTAGTTCTAGGCATCCTAGCTGTCCGGACAACACTGGTCACCGGAGCAGTAGAACGCACTACCGAACTTTGGGGTGTTACATATGTTTTATGAGAATTTTGGCTTTAGAATCACCTAATTTGCATTTTTGTAACCCAAGTTATGGCAATTTTTCCAAAACTGGTCAGATAGCTCATTTTTCAGGATTTCCAGGTTAGTCCAGAATCAGGGCAGATTTGCTAAACCAAATTTGTCTAGCAATTTGATGAAGTTAGGGTCATAATTTGGCTCTATGGTCTTCATAATAATTGTTCTCCTATGTCTCAGGTTTCCATTAAAATTGCTAGACCAAAATCCTAAGTTCCCTCAAGCTGGCCAAATTCCCATATTGCAATTTTAATCAACAATTCTTTCATTTTTCATGTTATTTTCACTTACTCAATCTTAATTCCATGAGTATAAAATATTTTAAGTTAGAAGAGAGACTTACCTCTAATGATACTTTTTCACTCTTCAATTTCTTTAAGTTTCTCTTAATCCTTTTGCTCCCAATCTTCTTATCAAGGTCTAATTAGGGTTTTTCTAGTGTTTGATCATGAAAATTTGGGGAGAAATTCAAGGTTTAATGAGCTAAGAGGATTGAAAATGGAGGAAGTCCAAAGAGAGAGAGTGGCCGGCCTAATGGATGGTTAAGGAAGAAGAAATTTTTTAATTTTAATTTTAATTTATGTCTTATCTCTTATATATTTATGCCAAAAATGAATTAATTTAAATTATAATTTTTTTATTGTGTCATGATGAGGTCATGCCCATGTCATAATTCAAATAAAAATTGGATTTTTCACTTCTTTTCTTTTCTTTCCATACACTTATCCATATTTTCACTTCTTTTTCAATGTTTTAATCTTACTCAAATTAATGAACATTTAGGTCAAAAGTCAACTCTTAAAGTGAATTGACCAAAATGCCCCTCACCAGGTTATAGTGTATCTTTTTTCATAACACCCAATGAGTCCTAAGGTTATGATTCACTTAATTTTACTTCTCCCCTTTTCATTTCTTTAATTTCAAAATTCTCAATAATTTCTAAATAATTCCTTCATTAAGATCCTCATAGGGTCCCACACAAATTTATGGTAGCAACTGAACTTATAGTCACTTCCCATGTAAGTCACTCATTGTTGTGACCTAGGCTCATTTAACCTATTGGTGCTCCATTTCTTTTATTTTTATTCATCTTTATTTGATTTTTATCAATTTTATTTGTGGCTCCTCTATGTGATTTGAGTACAGTTCTAGATAATCTAGCTGTTCGGACAAACATTAGTTACCGAAATAGTAGAATGTATAGGACTACTTAGTATGAGGGTGTTACAATTCTCCCCTCCTTAAAAGAAAATTTCATCCCAAAATTTTACCTAACTTTAATCTCTGAATAACTGTGGGTGTTGTCTACTCATGTCCTCTTGTAGACCATTATTTTGTGATGAGTATGTGCATTGAGGCCGTAGGAAACCCGATGATGAAAAATTATATGACTGTAAGATGTAATTGGAGGCATGGAGCTGAATTATTAATTCTGTGGCATGATCTTGAAAAAATAAAAAATAATAATAAAGTTTTGGGGAAATTAATTTAATTAAATTTAAATAAAATTTTATTTTGTTTAAATTTAATATGGGTAGTTCTTAAATGGATCTAATTAAGTTTAACTAGGCTCTATGGGCCTAAGAAAGCCTAGTTAGGAATTTTAAATGGGACCCATTTAATTATTTTCTAAAAATTAAAATAATAAAATATCTCTCTCCTGCCTTCCATTTTTTCCTGTCTTCCTATTGGTTGAAACACCTCACCCATATCCCAGTCTTATTCGAATTCTGCAATCGTAGTTGTTTAAGTCATCTAAACTTTATCACCCTAAGATTCCAAATCCTACCACACCTCTTCCTCATTCCCTATTGGTGCCTTCCATTTTTTCCTGTCTTCCTATTGGTTGAAACACCTCACCCATATCCCAGTCTTATTCGAATTCTGCAATTGTAGTTGTTTAAGTCATCTAAACTTTATCATCCTAAGACTCCAAACCCTATCACACCTCTCTCCCAAAACCCTATAAATACCCTACTAGAGAAGGGAAGAAGGGGATGATGGGGAGGAAAAAGGAAGAGAAAATTCAGAGCTGTAAGAAATTTAGAGATATTTAAGATTCTTTGAGTTCTTCCTTATTATTTTTGTTTTCTTTCTTTTCTTCAAGAAGATTTTCATACAAGATTTTTGGAAGGTCAGTTTTTATTGTTTTCTTTTCAAGATCTATGCCACACAATTTTTTAATTTTATGCTCTTTATCTTCAATTTATTTTATATGTTCATATAGATCATGTAATCATGTTTAATTTGAGGGGATACACAACTCTGCACATGTTTAGTTTCTGTCTCTCGTACTTTTATTATTTTTCTTTATTTTCTTTATTTTTTATTACAAACAAAAATTGGTAAGCAGTCCTAAGGTAAGTACCAAAGAGAGCATTTGCGTGGAGCTTATATGGAGCTAAACGGGAGTAAGCCAGGGATATCATTGCCATACTAGAAGAGAAGACCCTTTTTTAAGGGTAGCTTGCCCCAATGGCAACTGCATTTACCAACAAATAAGTAACTCTAAACTTATCGAATAACCATTGGCATGAAATTGTACTAATAATAGAACTTTTATTTGGTAAATTAAAATTAATTTTGTTTTTAATTTAACTGACTTTTGCATGTAATTAATTTAAATAAATACTTTGTAAATTAAAATTAATCTTGTTTGTAAATTAAACTAACATTGGCATGTAAATAAATTTAATTTAATACTTGGTAATTGTAAAATAAATTTGCATGTTAGAAATCTTTATTAGGTTGTGATTGTTTGGGCCTTATGTGATATTAGAATAAATTACACATGTACATAATTAACTTAGTTTAATTATCCTTAGGGTAACTTAGTGAAAATTAATTAATTATGTTAAATAGAAACGTAGGGTTATTTGAAATTGAATTTGTTTGTAAATTAAATTCTCAATAATAAATTAATTTTAGTCATCTGGTAAATATCACTTAAATAATTAGCAACCCCATAGATAGGAATTACTTGTGCATGAAAATTGTGTGTAAACAACAATCCTTTTGTGAATTACTTGCGTGTGTAGGATTAGAATTGCATTTTTAGGATAAAGTTTAATAAAGGAATAATAAACAAGACTTCTAGAAACATTAGTAGAGGACTGGCACTCAAATTAACGAGGTTAGACCAGGCGTAAGGGGTGCCTGACACCTTCCCCTTACGTACCCACTATCCTGAACCTAAACATTGGGCTATGGTAATGACGGTTGTGGAAACTCTGCAAGGAGTAAGTTGCCATCCATGACCCTTGGATGAAACACTGAATATGTCCCGGTTATTACATGGGTGGCGACTCCTGTCTATCTATGCCTTCGTGGCATAAATCCTTAGTACCATGGTAGTGTTATGGGAAGGCGGTACTTACTAGTGGTTTGATTCTATTAGGATTGTATGAAGTGCTTGTCTAGGAAATGCTGTCTAAGGAGGTGGTACTTAAGTGAGACCATTGTGACTCCACCATCTTTCTTGGGCATTACCTGGTGCATTTTATATAATTTTAATGGATGATATTTCGCCTCACGCCCCACCCCCACATTTTGGCGACACCACTGGGGATTAAATGGATAGTTACTCCAACATGTTTTTCTTAGTCTAATATTATTCCTCTGTTAAACTTTTTGCATTGCACTACACTATCACACGGATCACGCTTACCCTTTTTTAGCCCCGCTAGTACTTGCTAAGGAGACCATAGTTTCACTCGAGTTATGATGAATTGGTGAATGCTAGCACCCCATGCCCGTACCTTCGAGTATATAAAAGAGTCACAGCTCCGGCTGTTGTGCTTAATGGACAAGCTCTCGCATGGGTGACCCTTTTCCTACCTGATGAAGCCCATGAGCCATAGATTTTAACCCTAGGTACCCCGTAGATTTTTGTTGTGCTAGATTTATAACCTTACTATTCAAACCATAAGTTCTAGTAGTAGTTGAGATGAACCTAGGCCTATGCATAGGCCCAATGTGTGTATAGGCCCAAGTCCATTTTAAAACCCATGTTGAGCAAGAGGATGCTTACTTATGGTTAAACTTTAAGGATATAAATCCTTTGTTTGTGAGGGAATGATCATCCTGGACCACCCCCTGTTGGTGTGTCTAGTGTACCATAGCCTAGGATAGAATTTTTTTTCTTACCCTGCACGTGAGAGTTGAAGGTATAAGGGGGCGAAGATTCAGTTCTGGAGATTTTTTTTTTCAGTTTTGATTCAGTCTTTGGTCTGATTTTAGTTCAGTGTATATGGTCTGGTTTTGGTTTTGTAAAAGTAAAGGCAAAAAAAAAAAGAAAAAAGAAATGGTCCATTCATGCATTACATTCATGTACGTAGCATGCTTAGGTTAACCCTTAAATCCTATTTTTTTGAGCAAACATGGCCTCAAAGCACACCAAAGAGACTTCCAATCAGGTCACTTGGGTTAGGGAAGGGAAGAGAATAATAAGGATTTCACCTGTACTACTTAAGATGGAAGAAACTATGGCCGTGCTTGATGAAATATTGAACGCCAAAATGTCTGAGCTAGAAGAGAAAATTGTGGTCAACTTTAAAAAGAGGCCCCGAGGCAAGCTAATTAAGTGGCATTAAAGTTATTGAGGTTTAAATTGTGTCTCACACCCCAAGGAGATTTTTCCAATTCAACTAACCCTTATCTGAAGTTTTGGAGCGTCTCAAAGCTCAAGACCTCCTACAGCTCTTAGCACCCAGACCACTACCAAATCCACTCCCACCTAGCTATGATATCAACCAATGTTGCCGGTTCTACCAAGCCCACAATCATGACACCGACTGATGCTTTCAACTTAAGCATGATATCTAAGACCTAATTGACGCCAAAAGGATAATTGACCCAGAAAATCAACCCAAAGCCCCATGCCTAGCCAAAATTTCCACTTACACCAGGTCTCTACATGATCTCCATCACCCTAAATAACCCTAACAGAATTATTGACTTTATCCAACCCATCCAAAAGCCCAATGAACTTATCCAACCCATCCAAAATCCCAGTGAACCTATCCAACCTATCCAAAAGCCCAATGAACCTTAGTCTATAGTGGTTGTTGACATTTGTGATAATTCTAGCTATGATGAGGGTCCTTTAGATGTTTTGATCATTTTTGAAGAGGAGGTAGTTGCATTACAACTAGATGGTTCAGTTCCACTAGTGTTTGATTTTCAAGTTGTTGGGATCTATAAAAACTAGATGGATCTAAAGGTGGCTTCTATGAAGAAAGGGTTGAAGTTTTTCTTAGCACAGGCCTAGGAGAAAGTATAGATGGTCTGGTGACTTTTCTTGAGATGAAGGGGTAGATCACAAGGTATGGTTTAGGCTATGAGCTAACTAAAGAGGAAAAAAAGTCAAAACCTCCTAAGTTCTTGAAAGAGAGGGGCAATTACCTAGACATATGATTAGGGGTTACTACATGTGAAAGTGCTAAAGCAGAAAATCAGGACCATTGATCTAAGGACTGCATGGAAAGCTAATCACCTAAAGTTACACTCCTAAGTTTGAGTTTGTCTTTTGTAATGCTCATAGTAGTGATACAGATGTTTCCATTTCTGATGTACTTGATGAAGATTTCGAGGCAAAAATTACTAATATGACTAGTCCTTTTGCTTACTTATTTGATGTTTATTCTAATAGGCATATGCATGGCATTCATAATCATTTAGAATCAGTTTCTATTAATGCATCAAAATCGATCTCTATTAATTTGGGTACACCAATCCTAAAGACATTAAGTTAGCTGAAGATTTAACCCAAGAAGAAAGAGATAAATTTATAGCCTTATTAACAAAGTACCAAGAAGCACATGCTTCGAGCTTAAAATTAGATGGCCGATTCCCAAGCCAAGCTAGTGTCCCCATAGGAAAAGAATGATCAAATGTTGACTTAGCTAGTTATCCTAATGAGGAGTAAAATTTCATGCTATGAAGGATTAATAGTAGCACATGTGGACCTGAAGGGAGAAGGAAAATGATATGAAAACATAAGGAGGTCTCTGGAAGTGAGAGAATAATCAAAATAAGCCTACAAAAGAGATAGAGCAATAATTCATAGATTAGCCACTCAATTTACTTTTGGCTGGGGGGGCAATTCTACAAACTCTTATGTGTGATAAAAAAATAGGCTGAGCAAAAAATGAAAGAAGTACATACAGGAATGTGTGGTCTCCATATGAATGGAAAGGTTCTAGTTGAAAAAAAAAATTGTTCAAAACATATAAGGATTGGCCTGAAAAATTCCTTTATGTTCTTTAAGGTTGTCGTAGTACTACAAGGACATCCACGAGGGCAACCCCATTCTCTTTAGTGTATGAGACTAAAGTATTGCTATCCATTAAGCAAGAGGTCAAATCCTTAAGAGTGATGCTAGAAGCTAAGATCCTAGAAAATGAGTGGGCCTAGAAGAGATATGAGGAACTAGCTTTGATTGATGAAAAGAGGATGTGAGCCTTGTATCATATGCAGGCTTATCAGAGGAAGATAGCTAGAGCCTTTAATAAGAAGGTGAAACCAAGAAAGATCAAAGAGGGAGACATGATTTTAAAACAAACTCGGCCCATCCCTTTTTATTTAAGAGGAAAGTTTACCCAAGCTAGGATGGTCCATACATAGTCAATAAGATCTTACCACAGTAAGAATATCAGACTTGGATGGGAATGAATTTCCAGAACCAGTCAATTTAGACAGGCTCAAATGGTACTTTGTGTGAGATAGGCCCGCTAGGCTAAAAACTTACAAAAGATGGTCTAGGCAAAAAGTAAGGGTCAAAGAAAAAAAAAAGAAAAGAAAAGAAAAAATGCTAGATTGAAAACCTGCAAAAGGCAGTCTAGGCAAAAGGAGAGATGAGAGAAGATCTGGATGGAAAACCTGAAAAGGCCATTCGACAGGTTATAAAGCTTATTTCTAACTTTGGAAGGTTAGAAATTTGGCAAAACTAAATGTAAGAAGGAGTAATGGTGTACCTGAATAAATAAAGAAGTTTTTATTGCATTAACCAGGAATAGGTTTTATGTAATTATGATTGTGAATGTTTGTGTTTTGAGGGATACATCAAAAGATTAAGTAATTGAATGCATTGTTTTGATTTAACCTATTGCCTTATGAGCATGATAGAATAGGTGCTTGATATGAATATCCTGGTGATTGTCTAATTTCGAAAAAAAAAAGTAGAAAAAGAACAAGAAAAAGAAAAGAAAAAAGAGAGCTCGCTAAGTGGAAAACCAGAAAGGGCCGCTTAGGCAAAAGTTAAAGCAAGCTCGCTGAAATGAAAACTCGAAAGAGCATTTCAGGCAAAAGTTAGAGCACAAAGAATTGAGTTCATGGAAGAAAAAGGATTTAAGGTAGAAAAGTTTTGAAATAGCTGTAGAATAATGAAGCATGGGGGAGAGAAGAAAAGGAAAAATCAGAGGGAAATTGTATTGTGACCTTGAGGAAGTCTTTTTTGGTCTTCTTCTCAAAAATTTTGAGGTTATAAGAAAGCTTTTGCAAAAAGAGGTCCCCCAGAGGACTAAGTTTTTTTAGAATCTTTAGTAAAATCAGCATGCCCATGATAGGAAGTAGCATACAGGAAACATAAAAATCAGAGAGAATTTTGAGACCCAGTCATCGCAATTTTTTCAAATCATGAATTAGATATTTTTTGGTAAGTCCTTAAACGTTGTTTAGGGAACATGACATAGTTGTGTATGGCATAGAAGAACATGCATCAACATGTCACCTGTTGGTGTTTAAGGCATAGCATAACATGCATCACCACAGTTTTAAGTGTCGAACTACGAGGGGGTCTGATTCTTCCTCAGGATAGCGAGGGGGATACGTAGGTAGTTTAGGACCACGGTCCTAAATACGAACCCATAATATTTCATGACAGATGTTTTTTGGTAAGTCCTTCGACATTGTTTAGGGCACATGGCATAGTTGTGTAAGGCGTAGAAGAACACGCATCAACATGTCACCTGTAGGTGTGTAAGGCGTAGAAGAACATGCATCACCACAGTTTCAAGTGTTGAACCACGAGTGGGTTTGATTCTTCCTCAGGATAGCGAGGGGGATACGTAGGTAGTTTAGGACTGCGATCCTAAATACGAATCCACAATATTTCAAATCACACAGTTGCCATTGTCATGAGACCATAGCTAGTCCCATGACACAGAGTATCAACAGAGCAAGATGCACTCAATTTTCACATAACACAGTTATCACTATTATGAGACCGTAGCTAGTCTCATGACGCAGAGTGTATCGATAAAGGAAGATACACTCATTTTTCACATGACACAGTTATTACTGTTATGAGACCGTAGCTAGTCTCATAACATAGAGTATGTCGACCGAGCAAGATATACTTGATCCTCATAGCCAATGTTTCATAGTTATTAGAAATTTGAGTTTCACTTTGACGAAACTTGAGCAATGCTTTCGCATTGATTTCAACTTTCGCCAAAGTGGGGAGTAAACTGTAGACCCTTATTTTGTGATGAGTATGTGCATTGAGGCCGTGGGAAACCCGATGATGAAAAATTATATGACTGTAAGATGTAATTGGAGGCATGGAGTTGAATTATTAATTCCGTGGCATGATCTTGAAAAAATAAAAAATAATAATAAAGTTTTGGGGAAATTAATTTAATTAAATTTAAATAAAATTTTATTTTGTTTAAATTTAATATGGGTAGTTCTTAAATGGATCTAATTAAGTTTAACTAGGCTCTATGGGCCTAAGAAAGCCTAGTTAGGAATTTTAAATGAGACCC
Source organism: Hevea brasiliensis (assembly GCF_030052815.1). Lineage (NCBI taxonomy): Eukaryota > Viridiplantae > Streptophyta > Magnoliopsida > Malpighiales > Euphorbiaceae > Hevea > Hevea brasiliensis. Next base: position 54,915,184 of record NC_079500.1, on the reverse strand, counting down.
ATTCAATTATTTTCTAAAAATTAAAATAACAAAATATCTCTCTCCTGCCTTCCATTTTTTCCTGTCTTCCTATTGGTTGAAACACCTCACCCATATCCCAGTCTTATTCGAATTCTGCAATCGTAGTTGTTTAAGTCATCTAAACTTTATCACCCTAAGACTCCAAATCCTACCACACCTCTTCCTCATTCTCTATTGGTGCCTTCCATTTTTTCCTGTCTTCCTATTGGTTGAAACACCTCACCCATATCCCAGTCTTATTTGAATTATGCAATTGTAGTTGTTTAAGTCATCTAAACTTTATCATCCTAAGACTCCAAACCCTATCACACCTCTCTCCCAAAACCCTATAAATACCCGACTAGAGAAGGGAAGAAGGGGATGATGGGGAGGAAAAAGGAAGAGAAAATTCAGAGCTATAAGAAATTTAGAGATATTTAAGATTCTTTGAGTTCTTCCTTATTGTTTTTGTTTTTTTTTCTTTTCTTCAAGAAGATTTTCATACAAGATTTTTGGCAGGTCAGTTTTTATTGTTTTCTTTTCAAGATCTATGCCACACAATTTTTTAATTTTATGCTCTTTGTCTTCAATTTATTTTATATATTCATATAGATCATGTAATCATGTTTAATTTGAGGGGATACACAACTCTGCAGATGTTTAGTTTCTGTCTCTCGTACTTTTATTATATTTCTTTATTTTCTTTATTTTTTATTACAAACAAAAATTGGTAAGTAGGCCTAAGGTAAGTACCAAAAAGGGTATTTGCGAGTAAGCCAGGGATATCATTGCCATACTAGAAGAGAAGACCCTTTTTTAAGGGTAGTTTGCCCCAATGGCAACTACATTTACCAACAAGTAAGTAACTCTAAACTTATCGAATAACCATTGGCATGAAATTGTAGTAATAATAGAACTTTTATTTGGTAAATTAAAATTAACTTTGTTTTTAATTTAACTGACTTTTGCATGTAATTAATTTAAATAAATACTTTGTAAATTAAAATTAATCTTGTTTGTAAATTAAACTAACATTGGCATGTAAATAAATTTAATTTAATACTTGGTAATTGTGAAATAAATTTGCATGTTAGAAATCTTTATTAGGTTGTGATTGTTTGGGCCTTATGTGATATTAGAATAAATTACACATGTACATAATTAACTTAGTTTAATTATCCTTAGGGTAACTTAGTGAAAATTAATTAATTATGTTAAATAGAAACGTAGGGTTATTTGAAATTGAATTTGTTTGTAAATTAAATTCTCAATAATAAATTAATTTTAGTCATCTAGTAAATATCACTTAAATAATTAGCAACCCCATAGATAGGAATTACTTGTGCATGAAAATTGTGTGTAAACAACAATCCTTTTGTAAATTACTTGCGTGTGTAGGATTAGAATTGCATTTTTAGGATAAAGTTTAATAAAGGAATAATAAACAAGACTTCTAGAAACATTAGTAGAGGACTGGCACTCAAATTAACGAGGTTAGACCAGGCGTAAGGGGTGCCTGACACCTTCCCCTTACGTACCCACTATCCCGAACCTAGACATTGGGCTATGGTAATGACGTTTGTGGAAACTCTGCAAGGAGTAAGTTGCCATCCATGACCCTCGGATGAAACACCGAATATGTCCCGGTTATTACTCGGGTGGTGACTCCTGTCTATCTATGCCTTCGTGGCATAAATCCTTAGTACCGTGGTAGTGTTATGGGAAGACGGTACTTACCAGTAGTTTGATTCTATTAGGATTGTATGAAGTGCATGTCTAGGAAATGCTGTCTAAGGAGGTGGTACTTAAGTGAGACCATTGTGACTCCACCATCTTTCCTGGGCATTACCTGGTGCATTTTATATAATTTTAATGGATGATATTTCGCCTCACGCCCCACCCCCACACCTCTTCACGTTCCTTTGCAGCCTCCTAGCTCGAATGATGGTTCCACAGCACTTTGACTAATGGTATCTACTTGTTCCTCAGCTATTTCATCTCAAGTGCCAATATCTTTATGGGCTCTTCATCATATGTTAGGTCTGAATTCACTTCAATCTCTTATACTGGCAAGACATGAGATGGGTATGATCTGTACCTCCTTTACATGGAGACATGGAAGACATTGTGAATCTTTTCTAACTCTGGAGGCAATGCAAGTCTGTATGCTAATGGACCCACTCTTTCCAGAACCTCATATGGCCCGATGAAGCAAGGACTTAGCTTCCCCTTTCTACCAAGCCTCATAATTTTCTTCTAGGAGAAAACATAAGGAACACCTTATCACCCACAGAATACTCAATATCTCTTCTTTTTAGATCAATATAGGACTTCTGTCTGTCTAATGCATTCTTGAGTCTATCTCTAATAAGCTTAATCTTTTCTTTCGTATGCTATACAATTTCGGGGCCAATCAACTTTCTCTCGCCCACTTCATCCTAACACAAGAGAGTTCTACACTTTCTGTTGTATAGAGCTTCGTATGGAGGCATCTCAATGCTTGACTAATAGCTATTGTTGTAGGCAAATTCAATCAAGGGCAAATGTGTATCTCAACTTCCTTCAAATTCAATCACACAAGGCCAAAGTATATCCTCCAAAATATGGATGATCCTCTCATATTAGCCATCTGTCTGTGGATGGAGTGCAGTGCTAAAGTTCAATCTAGTTCCTAGGACTTTTTAAAGACTATCCTAGAATTTAGAAGTGAACCTTGGATCTCTATCTGATACAATGGGCACTGGCACTCCATGCAACCTCACTACTTCATCAATGTACAGTTTAGCCACTTTGTCCAAGCTATAATCCATCCTCACTGGCAGAAAGTGTGCAGACTTAGTTAATATATCCATAATAACCCAAACTGCAGCATGGTTCTTTTGTGTCCGTGGAAGTGTAACACCCCTCACCCGGTCCACAATGTAATCGAGCAAGGGACATCACATTCTGTGCCGGAGCACCTTATCTTATCTTGTCTTATTTATTATTAGTTTTAATGTCATTATATTTTAAATCACCATATTTTTATGGAGAAACTGACAGAGTTTACCCTGTTTTGTTAACATTTAACCTGTTAATCAATTACCTGTTTATAAATCTCTTCATAATTTCAATCATTTCAATTCATATCTTATCATATCCGTATCACATCATGTCTTCATCCACTCATATAAAGTTTTCGTAATCATTCATGTAGAAATCATCTCATTTCATTTATAGAGTTCAAGTACATAAGTTGCATAACTCATACAAATCTCAAAATTAATTACAAACTCTCCTATTTATAATGCTCAAAATGAATACATATATCTGATATCCATGAGCCCTACCAGAATGAAAAACTGAGGTGACAACTCTCCTACTGCAGATCTGATCACTACTGGTTCTTGTCTGCAGTACCTACACCTGGACAAACCAACGCACTAAGCATATTGCTTAGCGGTGCAATAATATAATGAAAATAAACTAAATAAATAAAAGTACATATTTCATATGTATAATACCACAATAGAAATGCATTTCATAATTTATGAGTGTTTTACAGTTTATTGGTCTTCTCCACTTATTTGTATGATATTCAATCAAGTTAATTCATTTCATTGCCCAAGCAATCTATAATAGACTATTTAAACTGGATATACAGGAGTATACTAGTTAAACACCCATGTGCCTATCATGTATACATCTGTCAGGCATAAAGCCAGCGGGCAGGCATGAAGCTAGTAAAATCATGTAGGGCATAAAGCCAGAAGAATAACCATATTAGACATACATTGTCTATCAGTGATCATCCATGAAGTAGGCTCAAAAGCCAAGGGCAGTACTGCATCTGTACTCCCTAATTGACATGTCAATCGATCCAACTCATACACATGTGTTTAGGCATACAAGGGCAATTTTAACATCTTTATACTTATTATTGCATTTCATGTGTTATTCATGCTCATAGCATTAGTACATTATTCATGGGCAGAACATAAGTTCCAATTTCATGTTCATGTGGTACATGTAGTCATCAAACCATTTATGTCAAACACTTGTCACATTTGAAGTCATTTATGAAAGTTTCATGAATTTCCAGAATTGATGTTTTAGCTTCTCCTAACAATTTGGTCAAGACATAAATTTAGTTTGACCTCACTTTCTTCATGAAAGTTGTTCCCCTATGTTTTAAATTTAATTCCTTTTTTGAATCATTCAATTTGAAGTTTTGTAGCTCTAGTTATAGTCAAATTATCAAATACTGTTTTAGGGTACTACACCTGCACTTTCCATGTTTCTAGGATTTTTACCAAGTCTTGTAACTAGTATCCGAGCATCTTAGGCTCAGAATTGGTTTTAGGTCCCTAAAACAAGGTTTTATCCCTTTGTCTTAGGTTTCTAAATCTTTTTGAATCACTTCATTTAGAGTTTTCTAAAGAAAGTTATAGCCTAATAACCAGTTGGAGGTCATAAGGCAAATTTGCTAGATTGCATGAATTCTAGCATTTTCATTTCTAACTTGTTCTAATAATTTCCCTAAGTTGCCTTAAGATCTGGGTTCTGGTCAAAACACAAAAGTTGTAGTTCTATGTGTTATCAGCATTTTGGCTTTAGAATCACTATATTTTCAATTTTGTAGCTCAAGTTATGATATTTTTGCCAAAACTGGTTGGAGAGCTCAATGTCTAAGATTTTAGGTTTTGGTCCAGAATCAAGACAGGTTTTATGTACTAAATTTGTCTAGCAATTTGGTTGAGTTAAGTTCATAATTTGGCTCTAAGTTCTCAATATGAAATGTTCTCCTATGTCTCAGGTTTCCATATGTCACACCCTACCCCTCTGTAAGGCATAACATGATCTCGTAGTATACCTAATGAATTACCAAACTTCGCCTACTGATAACCCAATAAATACACTATAAGGGATTTTAAACCTTTTTTTATTTCTTTTTACAGTGGTGAGCACTTTTGACAGGTGTTAAAATTTTTTTTACTAAAGTGGAACCAAATAGCAATTCTGAGTATCAATAATTTCTATAAAAATTTTGGCAGAGTGCCATCTGTATTTTGAATAAAACAGTTCTTCAAAATCCTGTAAAAAAGCACTTCCAATATATATTTCTTCAATCCCAAATTCCAATAATAGTTCAACACAATAAATTTCTCAACTCAATTCAACATCAATTTTTCAGTGTTTCCAAAAGCTGAGATAAAAGAAATATGTCATAATATTTTTACAAGCCAAAATAATTTACAATTTTAGTTTACAATTGCTCAAGACCAAGTACAATATATACATACAGTGCACATACATCACAACAAAAACTACAAAATATGGTATACTTAATATACCCGGCGAAATCTCAAAATTTAGCACAAGCAGCCTACTCTGCTGCTCTGTCCATCTGTCTACCTGTGACAACAATGAAAAAGCTATCGCTGAGCCAATGTCTCAGTGGTGTACAACATTAAGAAAATACAATTTAAAACCATAAACCATAAATCATATGAACTGTGGATACTTAAAATCATAGTTGAATTCAAAAGACAATGAATGACATAAAGAATTAAACTCCATTTCACAATATCACAATAAATATCAATAAATCACACACATAGCTTAATCATGTTTCCAAAGTCCAATTCGTCCCAAAAACTGATGGCTAGTGAGGAATAACATAGCTAGCTAGCTAGCAAATAAATGAGTACTCATCCTATTCATCCTCAACTGGCACACACCTCAACACTTCAGCCAGAGAGGGAATTCAAAGCCAATTCATCCCACTAGACAAGCTAGTGAGGAATTCAATCAATATACATGATAGCTGTGGTTTCAAACCATTTGTAATATTTTTCAAGCAATAAGTATCCATCAAATATCATTCAAACAAAATTTCCACAATTTAAGCAATAACATACAAATTGTCCAAATTTATTTCAATTGAAAATTCAAAAGAAATAACTGTTGTGCACAAACCTCTGAAGTGTAACCTCTTGGCCCTGACTTAGTATTTCCTTCCCTTTCCCTGAGTCTTTGCTAACTGAAACACACAATTTGAAGTATTTCAGTACTCATTTAAACTGTCTCTAATAATAAGGTTCAATAATTAATTTATTTAATTCTATTGTTTTCCTTAGTCAACCTATAATGTTGACCCTTGATGCACTCTAGGTGAATTAGGTTTAATGTTACCAATATGTCACATTTTGCATTTCAATATGCTACCAATATAGTGCAATTTACCTTTTTTACAAGTTGGCATTCATTGCCAAATTATTTCAAGCATCATTGTATGTAAATGTCAAGTTCTCAATTTTTGTGTGCTAGATTGAACAAGCTTAAAGTCATATTTCTCTTAGCTTTTAGCTTCTGGTCAAAGAAGCAAAATTGTAGCTCTATGTCTTATTGCATTCGGGGAAAAATTTCAGGTCATTCTGAGTTGTATAGACCAAGATATGGTCAATTTACTAAAGTCGGACAGATTGCACCTTTAGTGCAAAATTTGGTCAATTTTGGGTCACTTTTAGTTTTGGCAATTTTAGTACCCGAACTTGTAAAAGCTATTTGACTTTCTTATTGTCATTTTTGGGTTTTGGTGTCTTCATAAGAGTTGTAGCTCTATGTCTAATCCATTCATGGTAAAAATTTCAGGTCATTTGGACCTGTTTTGAGTGAGTTATGGCCAAAACACTAACTGCTGCCCAAATGGTCAATTTTCAAGCTTTCAAGTCATTAATCCAGATTTGGTCATTTTTAAGGTCAGTTTCTAGGCAGAATTTTGGCAATATTTCTGCATGAAAGTTGGCCTATTTGGTGTCTAGTTTCACCCCCCATTGGCCTCATACCAATTGGGTTCACAGTTTTGCACTTATAACCTAATTTAGGTACTGCCAACAACACATAACCTGCACAAGACAATTACACTTCTAATTTGACATTCTTTCTCCTCCTCATGACTTCATTATTCATTCATAGAACTTCTACAAATACTAAACACAATTCCAGCAAGCATATTGGGCAAAACACTCAAGTGCTCAATGCACACAATTCACCATTAAAGTCCAACATTCAATTCCACTGAAATACAACATACTTCAACACCAATATTTCACATACACATCCATGAAAACTACACATGCGGCCCACTATTTAACACCATCACATTTCATCAATAATTCACATAAACTCACATACAATTTCATAGCATTATAGGCTGCCAAACATGGCAGTTTATCAAAGTATCAAGACCCATTTTCAAACCTTTAATTCAAGCACTAACATACACATCCTTGGATATTAAATTACTACATCTTCCATTTGAGTTAATGAATATTAATTTCCATCCATTAGAGGTAAGAAAAACTCAAACACTACAAACCTTCATGGCTGTTGAAAATGGCTCAATTCCAATACTCAACAATTCATCAAATTTTCTTCACAAAACAACATCCCTTAACTCAAGCATCACTTTTACTAAAGGAAGGAAGAGAATTGGACACTTATTTATTTTTGTAGCTTGCTCAAACCTCACTTGTAACACCCCTATTTGTATAGCCTAGTATATTTCATTATTCCGGTGACCGGAGTCGGTCCGGACCATTAAGGGGATTAGAACCACACCTGAGACAACTAGAGAAGTCATAAAAACAAATAATTAGTAATTGTCAATTAGTTAAGTATAAATAAGAAAAACAGAACATAAGAAGTTAAACGAGCCGAGAGTCATAGCGATGGGTGAACTTCTCGGGAACGACTGCAAAGTCAATTTAAACTCAAATTTCAAACCGTAAAATGTGATGCCGCGGTCCTTAGGACCACGAAAAAGAACTGTTAAGCCAATCAAATAATTAGGTCAGGGAGCCGGAAGGAATATTGAATTATTTGCAAACTGGGTTGAACCGGCGAGGGACAATTTGGTCAATTGACCCCGAGAGCTGACTCCTGACTTGACTGTCAAATAAAATTGGAGAAAATAAAATTTCAGAATCAAGAATTAAATTAAAGAACTAATAGAAAAAAAAAGAAGAACAAAATGAAAAAGTAAAGAGAGGTGACATCATGCATGACATCATGCATGATGCCATAAATCCTATAATTAATAAATTTGATTAAATTGATTTTTTTTTGGTCTTCCATAAGACAAAATACATAAAAGAAAAGAAAAGAAAAAAAAAACTAAAAGTCCTTCTTCCTCATCCTTGTGCCGCCCTCACTCTCTCTCTCCCTCTCCATTGTTAAACCTCCATTGAAGCTTGTACTCAAGCTCAAATTCCCTCACTTAACCTTAAGATTTTCCATAAACACTTCATCAAAACTTGTTACCTCAACCTAAGAAGAGGATTGAAAGAGCAAAGAAAAAGAAAAAGGAAGAGAATTGAAGAATTGGACATCAAAGATTGAGGTTAGTGATTTAAGTTGCAAAATTAGTTTATTAGTTGTGTTTATAGCTTGATTAACCTAGAAATAAACTTAAAATGAAATGAAATAAATTGTTGAGGGGCCAAGCTAAATTTCGGCCAACATGTGTATGAGGGTGTTATTGCATGATTTGATTGATTTTAATGGGTATATGAACCTCAATTAGTTGAGTGATTATAGTTAAAGACTTTGAATTAGCTAAATGCAACAATTTAGTGTGGTTAGGGTTTGGACACTTAGAGTTTAGAGACAAAAATGTGAAAAACTAGTAAATGATGTCTTGGACCTAGTTTGAAGGGATAAATGGTCAATTGTGACCAAATGGAATGTGTTAGAAGTGTTTGAACCAAAACCAAATTCGGATTGAGTGTGGTCATGCTGCTGGCAGCATGACCAAGGTCACTTTGAGGGACCAAAAATGAAAATTTACAAGTCCAATTGGTATGAGACCAATTGGGAATGAAAATAGACACTAAATGAAATAATCAATTAGGAAGTATGCCCAAAAAGTGACCAAAACCTAGTGAACGAATTGACAAAACTTGGAAAATCTCAGTCTGCCCTGTACAAACTAACCAAATGAACAGTGTTTATTCATTTAGCCATAACTTGAGCTAGGCAGGTCTAAATGACCTGCAATTTGACCAATGGACAGTTTAGATATAGATCTAAAACTTTCATGAAGAACAAAAACTCAAATTATGCGATTAACCAAGTCATTTGGCCACCCCAAGTTGGTGACCTAAAACTACCAGAACTAAAATTACCCAGAAAATCTGGGTTGAGTCCAATCTGGCAGCCATAGTTCAAATGGCTATAACTTGAGCTACAAAACTCCAATTGGAGTGATTCAAAAAGGAGAATAAACTTATGACAATAGGGAACATTTTCTATGAAGAACGTTTTGCCAAATTCCAAGAGTAAAATGACCAATGGAATAGTGCAACCTTAGACACCAAAACTGAAAATTTATCAAATTTGCCTAAAAGACTTAGAATTTGAGTAAACAACCAAAACTAACAAATTTAGTGACCAAAATGTGGTATGTGGGTGAAGTCGGAATTCCCATACCTATTAAGCTTTAAAAAGTCAACAATTTGACTTGAATAGTGTAGTGAATAGTAACCCCGAAACAGAAAATTTAAAGAACGCCAAGTTTAGCACATTAGAGCTAGGTAAAAGTGAAGTTAAATTTATTTTTGGATTTATGCTAGGTTATGGTACTGAAACACTGCGAAATTGTGTGTTTCAGTTGAAAAGAACACCGGGAAAGAACCCGAAGAATCGAGTCAAGGCCAAGAGGCGACTCGCTTGAGGTTTGTGCACAACGTATAAATTCTGCAAATTATTTTCTGCATATGGTTTTGAATAATTTGATATAGTGAATTGTGACATTATTTATGATGCTTTGATTTAAATTTGTTGAAAGTTATTGTGTATATTTGAAATGGCAATGTTTGGTTAATTGTTAAGATAAGTTTTGAAACCAAAGTGTCATGACCATATATTTGAACACCTCACTAGCACAACTAGTGGGGGTAATCAGTTTTGAATTTTGATTCCTTCTCTGGATGGAGTGTTAAGGTGTGCCAGTAGAAGAGGAAATTGAATGGATATCCATATATTTGAGCTAGCTAGCCTTGTGATGTGATTTCTCCTTAGCCTCTGGCTATTGAGATTATATTTGTTTCAAATGGCATGATATAACTGTGGGTTTTATGAAATGTGATTTGATACTTCAAAAATGAAATTGTTTTGGATAAAAATCTCATAATTCATGTTTTGTATTTAATTCTCATGTTCAGACCAACTTTTGAATAGATGTGATTTAAATTCTGTATAAAGATTATTTTAGTATGTTGTGCACCACTGAGTCCTAGTACTCAGTGATAGCTGTTATTGCTGTCACAAATATAGAGACCAGAGGAGCAGTAGATTGAGCTGCTGAGGACAGGGGAGTTACTTGTTTGAAGTTATTGAGTATAATTTATACCTTAACTGTAAATATTTCTTTTGATGTATGTATTACACATTGTCACAAGGGATTTTGCGGTCGCCTGGACGATCACTCACCGAAGTGGGAAAGAGTGAGGAGTCGCCACCTTAGTTTTGAGGGAAACTAAAGAAACCATTTGTGGAGATAAATTGAAATAAAACCACTTCAAAACAGAGATTCTAGGTTCGAGGTCCGTAAACGGGTGGGGAAGGTGTTAGGCACCCCACCTCGTCCCTTAATAAGGGTAAGTAGATTTAACTTTGCATTAGTTAGAAGGGTTTGAATGGACATGTTGATCCTTTTAACTAAAGGAGCATTTGATTTTTCACTAAATTTGGATCACCCAGATACATAAGTAAATGAGACGACCTTAGTGAGTTACTGTTGCAGGTTAATCTTATCTAAAAGAACTATTTTAATAAAGTTTAATTTAAGAGTTGTATAAGAACTCTTCTCCGAACTCTTTAATATTTATTAAAATTTTGAGTTGAGATCGGATAAGAACTCTCCTCCGATCTCTATTAAATCATTAAAATTTTGAGTTGAGACCGGATAAGAACTATCCTCCGATCTCTATTTAATGCTTATTAAAATTTTGAGTTGAGACCGGATAAGGACTCTCTTCCGATCTCTATTAAATATTTATTAAAATTTTGATTTGAGACCGGATAAGAACTCTCCTCCGATCTCTATTAAGTATTTATTTAAAATTTTGATTTGAGACAGGATAAGAACTCTCTTCCGATCTCTATTAATTAAAGTTTTGAGTTGAGAATCGGATAAGAACCCTCTTTCGATCTCCTTTTAAATTAACAGGGGCCTTAATGGGATCTTTCCGATCTCCCAAATTTTAATTTCAGCTACATGTCATAAGGTCCTAAAGCTAAGGATTCTGACGTCCTAAGGTGTTGGGGGGTAAGGCTTCTAATTGATATTTTGTGACTAAATAAGAGAAGCTGGACTGAATTTTGCCGACTCCCCTAAGGTCACTTTACCAGTACCTATTAATGTCCGATCTATTCTGTTTCGTTTACTTTGGTTTTGTTCCACTTTATGGCATCTTGCCAAATTGCCATTTTCGTCAGCCTAATAGTTTGGCTATTTTCCTGATGTGTTATTCAGGCTCTCTCTCTTAAAAGAGACCCGTAAATTGCAGTTATCTACATTTTTCCCGACCACTTACACGCTACTAGGAACTAGAAAAATTTGCATTCAGAAACGATGAAGGTTAATAAAATGATAGACTGATCACTAAAGAAATAAACTCAAGAGTAACATTCTTTAAGGTTCTTTGGCACTAAATAAACTTGGAGAAAATTGCATACGCAAGAATAACGAAGAAAGTGCGAAAAAGTAAACGTAATCAGTTAATAAAATAGCAATATGAGCTCTTACCTGTAAGGAGCCAAATCTATTGAAATAACTACGGGGGACAAATGGTGATAAGACAGCGGACTGATTAGCCTGAGGGTTGATGTTCATCTTGAACTGAAGGGTACTTAGCTAGAATGCAATCAGATTAAGATAAAAACCGAGTGAAATGAAGTTGAGCTTGGATAATGGGAATGAAGACAGAGATAATAAAAGGCTGAAAGTGAGAGTATGATCAGATAATGAACAAACTGAAAATGTAGAGTTTCAGTATTCAGAATCCTTTTCAAGAAAACACTTCAGAAAACTAGTTTCAAAAGTCTTTTAATCCAAACTTCAAAGTAGCAGAGTAACAAACTGAATCGAGTTTCAGAGTTCTTCCGCTATAATAACTACCTCTCTCTTTTTGCCCGTCCCTTGAACAGTTTTTCATGCAGGTATTTATAGGAATCGGGTGCTCCCCGTGAAGGGTCAGGATTTATTTTGAGGGAGATGGAGGGTCAAGATTTCGAAGAACATGATCGGATGTTCAGGAATTAAAGAGAATCAAAATGAATGGCTGAGATCACTCTTCAGAATATTTGTCCTTTTCTTCTTTTAATCTGATGGTCCCAAATCTTCTCGTCCGGAACGATCTGAGGGCTAAGAGTGAAAGACGCTGGTATTGTCGTCTTCTCTCTTGATCCAAGGGTTCCGGGTTTGTCCTTACCAGTGAGATCAACGGTGGGGATTGGGATGTACAGGACTGTCATGACATAGCCTGGCACCTGCCAGCATTGCGGGCGATTCTTAGGCGTGCGGTGGAGATCTCGTCTGCCACGCTTTAACTACCTCGGCTCTGATTCTAACGACGGTTATTTGGGATTTGTCTTATTCTTTTTGCCTTCCGATCCCTCCCACGCTCTTGTTCTGATCTCTCATGCTGATCCCCCATCTTCCGATCTCTTATTCCGATCTTTCCCTTTCTTTGGTCCGGTCTGGTCAAAGCATTAATTTCCCCTCGATTCCCGAGGCATTCGCTTCGTTTTCTGCTCAGCAATAAATGCCCGTTTTCCCCTATATATACCCCTGACGACAGAGACATTTCCTTCATCTGATTTTTCTCTCTTCCTTCTTTCTTTTCCAGTTCTAGTTGCTCCGGCGGTCGTTCCGGCCATGATTGTGGTTTTTGATCCCTCTCCGATGGACTTCCTTATTCCTCGACTGAAAATTTACGACCCCGGTGATCGCATAAACTTGTCTGATGCTCCTCAAGTTCATTCGGCTTCTCTCCACATTGAGTGTTCCGACAGCGGTTTCCTCCCACATTGGGTGTTCCGACAGCGGATTAAGCTCCGATCGGCGACACCCTTGGGATCAGTTATAAACCTGGGACTCTTTAGATAGGATGTCCCACCGGTCTCTAGAGATCGCCCAAATGATGTAATCCTTCAATGTAATCAGATCTCTAGAGATCGCCCAAATGATGTAGTTAGACCTTTTTTGTAATCCGATCCCTAGAGATCGCCCAAATGATGTAATCCGATATTTTGGAAATAAAAATGTTATTTCTCTAATTATTATCTTATTGATTATTTTCCGATCTCTGATATATTTTTCCGATCTGGTTCCTAACAAAACGACTCTTAACTAATCCTTCATTCAACTTATTATGCTGATCTCCATTTAACCGATCTCCTTGGAATGTTTGAATATTTGAGAGAAGTGTCAGAACAGCTGGCGAGTCCCACCAATCGATGCGTTGCCTAGAACCTCGTGAGCATTAAATGCTCGGACTAGTATAAATAGGGGTGGGGGGGGTAGCCAGTTGTTCTCTCAATCCATTTTTAGTCCCCTGCTCACAACTTCGAAGTTCTCTCGTTTTCTCAAGTTCTTCCGACGCCGATCAGACTCTGGTAAGGGATTTGATCTTCTTTTTAGTTTAAGTTCTTTATTTCTTTTGAAAATGAGCGGTGCCGAAGGTCAAAGTGCGGCGAGTCCTCCCTCCATTCAGTTCTCGTGGTCGTCTGACGAAGAAGAAGTGGTCGGGCCCAGCGCGCAAACAGAACCTCCTAGGGCCTCTGTTCCAAGTCGGGGGCGGATCGTACCATCAAGGTACGTACCTTCTTCAGGGAGGGAGAATCTCCCTACGGACGAGCTGCCATCGATCTTGCAAGAGTTCGATCTACAATCGTTCAGCCAGGAGTACAATATTCGCCCTGATTCGTACGAACTTATCCAGTGCCACGGAGATCACCGAGCCGATCACTTCTTTGAAGAGAACGACCTGGTTATGGTATACGAGGAACAGTTAAAAGCCGGTCTTCGGTTCCCTCTAGATGACTTCTTCAAGGAGGTCCTAAAACTTCACCGAGTGTGCATTGCTCAAATTCACCCTAACTCGTGGCGGATCTTAGTAGCCTTCCGAGGTCTATGCCGATCTAAAGGAATCAGACCTACAGCTAAGGTGTTCGCCGAACTGCACAGGCTAACTCACCGAAAGGATGACGAGCACTGGTTCTTTCAGGCAAAGCCTCATTGCGGGCTCTTCACCGACCTGCCCTCCTCCCTTAAAAATTGGAAGAACCGCTTCTTCATTCTGAGGAGCAAAAATCCGACCTGCTTTGAGGACTTCCCTCGTAGCTGGTGACACCAGGGGCCCTTGCTTCCGAAGCGCGTTAACCTGAACCAAGAGGAAAGCTTAATAGTGATGGATCTGAAAAATCAGGCTGCCACTCAAAAGTATTCCTGTTTAGATGCAGTGACCGCCGAGCTGCACCATTGGACCCTACAGCTGCTCACCGGCCAAGATCGCGAACTTTCGCTCTCTGACCTCGGCACTGGTATTTTCTAAATCTTAGATCTCAGGACCTTAGCGATGTCACTGACCTCTCCTTTGTGCAGGTATGGCGGGTGATGAGGGTTCTAGGAAGCGGAAGAAAGAAAGAGAGATCTCCCAGAAAGTAAAGGAGATGAAGCGTTCGGAAATGCTTCGAACTCCCGGCCATGAACCAGGGGAGACGCAGGGGGGCCCGTCCCGACCTTCGGGGCCGCCGATCACTGAAGCTGTCCGATCTCCTCCTCAATAGGAAGAGCCGGCTCCACCTCCTCCAGCTGCTCCAAGCACAGAAAGGGGGCCTTCTCAATCTTCTGTGAGAGCCTCTTCTCGTGGCGCTCAAACGTTGATCGAGTCCCTGAAGAATAACCGGACTGTTCGGGAGAACCCCGATTTTACCAAAGTCTTGGGGTCTTCCATCTGCCTTAGGGAGGATCGGGACAGGCTATCCCCGGACAGCATTGACGATATCTTGACTCGCGCCATGAGCCTGAACGTGGAGTGCCTGGTGAACCAGACCATAGTTTGGGAAAAGGCTCATCGCCTGGGCAAGGAGGTCGAGAAGAAGAATTAGGAAATGGCTTCCCTCCGATCCCAACTCGCATCCGCTCAGGATTACATATCTCAAGTTGAGGGGCGGGCGAAGTTCTATGAAGGCAGAGTGGTCGAACAGAATTATATTCTAGCTGAAAGGGATCATGCTCTCAGGGAAGTCGAGGCGCTCCGGGCCAACGATGCTTCTCAGGTCGCCCAACTTATCGAGGAGCTTAAGGCGAAAGACGAAGAAATGGTGACAGGGATAGCTGGTGCCTATGTGAATGCTCACAAGGACCTCTTGGCCGAGCTCCAGAAGCGTTACCCAGAAGAGGACTTCTCTTGGATGGCCGACCTGGCTCCCGGGGGCGAGGGTGAGGATAGTGAAGAGGAGGGAGAGGATGAGCGAAATGTAGATCAGGCTGGGGGTGATCCCCCAGCCGAATAACTTGTACAAATTTTGCAATGAAATGAAATGAAATGACTCTTTTGTTCAATGAATGGTTGTGATCGGAAAATTTCTAAACACTTGATTGTCTGAATATATTGAAATAACTGAAAGCGATTATTATCCTGTGTGAGAGGTCGGAAAACACGACATGCATGAAACTGGTAAGGAACCAACGCTAAACGGAACTTAATTGAAAATTTGAACATCTAAGATCGAGATCTTCATTAAACCGGATTGGAACCTTAGCTTGATTATTCCTAAACTTTCAAAAGGGAGGTCGACCATGAATACTGGCAGCAAGGCTATAGTGTTAATTTAATCTCGTCTGACAAGAGAGATCGAGAATATAATTAACCGATCAGGATATTTGACAATGGGCTTGAGAGATTGGTGAATGATTGAGAGACCGGTAAGGCTTATCATTGACTCAATTCTCTGTGAAGAGAGATCGGAACTGTGGTTAAATAGCAAGGAGAGACTTAGTGCTAGGGATCGGTTTCAAGGTTTATTGATTCTGGGGATCGGCCAAAATATGGTGTCAACAGCTGCCCCTCTTTACATAATTTCTATTAAGGGAAAAATTTCCCGTGTAGGAATTATGTAAAGATTCAGACCCGTATTTTGGACAATTAGGTGTCCGAAACTAAAGCATACCTAAGTCAGTGACTTAGGGATCGGTATTAGAAGTCAAATTAAAATCAACTTGGATCAAGGAACCAGAGGTTGATAACAGGAAATCTAAATTGCAGGAAATTAAAATAAACTTGGATCAAGGAACCAGAGGTTGATAACAAGAAATTTAAATTGCGGGAAAATTAAAATCAACTTAGATCAAGGAACCAGAGGTTGATAACAGGAAATTTAAATTGCAGGAAATTAAAATCAACTTAGATCAAGGAACCAGAGGTTGATAACAGGAAATGTAAATTGCGGGAAATTAAAATCAACTTAGATCAAGGAACCAGAGGTTGATTGCAGGAAATTAAAATTGCGGGAAATTAAAATCAACTTAGATCAAAGAACTAGAGGTTGATAGCAAGAAATTTAAATTGCGGGAAAATTAAAATCAACTTAGATCAAGGAACCAGAGGTTGATAACAAGAAATTTAAATGCGGGAAATTAAAATCAACTTAGATCAAGGAACCAGAGGTTGATAGCAAGAAATTTAAATTGTAGGAAATTAAAATCAACTTAGATCAAGGAACCAGAGGTTGATAACAGGAAATTTAAATTGCAGGAAATTAATGCTGGCAGGAAATTTAAATTGCACTCACAAAGCAAGTCTAATCCAGACGCAAGAAGTTCTTCCCCAATGAAGTGTACTTAACAGAATCCCGAAGACCAATGACGAATGGAGGACGAGTTGCAAGACTTGACCTATGGCCTTGTTTCTTGAAATGCCCCATTTTGTTTTTCAGATTTTCTCCTGAAAAGCATCCTCGCGGGTTTTCACTTCCCCTTCGTCTATATGACTAGAAGCGCCCTTTCAGGTTTTCACCTCTATTTTTTTTTTTTTTTTTTTTTTTTTTTTTTTTTTTAGGTCATTCCCTGCAAATCTCATAGTAAAGTACGTGAGGTTATCAATTGTCAAATCTTAATCTTATGGCAAAAATTTTAACTTATTTAAATAGCGCATTAAATAACAAGATTGCCGAAAGATAAGTATAAGGGAAAGAATATAAGGGAAAGATAGAAGCATAGGAAATGAAGTGCGATTTTATTACGGTTTAATATAAACAAAGAAGAAGTTTCAAAGAATAAGGATACAAGGATAGATCTCACATATTCCCTGTGGCTGATTTTGAAATCCCTTAAATGCCATTATTTCAAGTTCTCTGAAGCCTCATGCTGTGACAGTTTCCTCTTCGTCCTGGTTTCATGCCCCCCATTCCTTATTTCTCCCTTTTTGTTCTCGGGATGCCCTTTCGGGTTTTCACCCCTAGATTTTTTTTTTTTTTTTTTAGATAACTCACTTTTTCAGGATGCCCTTTCGGTTTTTCATCCTTCACTCGTTTTACAGAAAGCGCCCCTTGGGGGTTTTCGCCTTCTTTCACACATTTTGCTAGGAGCGCCCTTTTGGGTTTTCACCCCTACTCTTTTTTTTTTTTTTTTTTTTTTTAGGCATAATATTTCTTGACGGTGTCAGCATTCACAGGTCTCGGACACTCTTCACCGTCCATGTGGGTCAAGATCAAGGCTCCTCCAGAAAATGCCTTCTTAACTACATAGGGCCCCTCGTAGGTTGGTGACCATTTGCCCCGGGGATCATTTTGATTCGGCAGTACTTTCTTCAGAACTAAGTCCCCGGGTTGGAATTCGCGCGGGCGAATGTTTTTGTCAAATGCTCTAGCCATCCTCATTTGGTATAACTGCCCATGACATGCTGCTGCTAACCTTTTCTCATCAAGCAAGTTTAACTGATCCAATCTTGACCGGATCCATTTTGACTCATCAATTCCTGACTCCTTCAGAATTCTTAGGGAAGGAATTTCAACTTCTACAGGTAATACTGCTTCCATCCCATAAACCAGTGAGTACGGAGTTGCCCCGGTTGAGGTTCTCACGGAAGTTCGGTATGCATGGAGAGCGTAAGGAAGCATATCATGCCAATCCCTATACGTGACCGTCATCTTCCGGATTATCCTCTTGAGATTTTTATTTGCAGCTACCACTGCTCCATTCATCTGGGGACGGTATGGGGAGGAATTGAGGTGTCGAATTTTGTATTGATCACACAATTTCTGGATCTTTGAGCCATTCAGATTCTTGGCATTGTCAGTGACGATTTCATTGGGGAGGCCATGCCGACAGATGATGTTGCTTCTGAGGAATCTGAGAAACGTATTCTGTGTGATGTGCGCATAGGATGTTGCTTCGACCCACTTGGAGAAATAGTCGATGGCCACAAGGATGAATCTATGCCCATTGGATGCCTTGGGATTGATGGGACCAATCACATCGATGCCCCACATTGCGAAAGGCCATGGTGAGATGAGGTTGAACAACTTGTGAGGTGGCACATTGATTGGATCGGCATAGATTTGACACTTATGGCATTTTCGGAAATACTCGACGCAATCCTTTTCCATTGTGGTCCAAAAATACCCACGTCGCATGATTTGCTTAGCCATCATGTGCCCATTGGCATGGGTTGCACAATTTCCCTCATGAGTCTCAAAAAGGATTTTCTTCGCCTCCTTTGCGTCCACACACCTCAATAATTCGCCGTTGGATCTCCTCTTGTATAGGGTTTCTCCACTGGGGAAGTATCCCAATGCTAATCTTCGAATCATCTTCTTTTCATTCTTGCTTGCCCCCAAAGGGAATTCTCTGGTTCTACAGTAGACCAGGATGTCATGATACCAAGGCTTTCTATCGGGCTCTTCTTCAATCATGAAGCAATATGCTGGCTCACTTCTTGCTTTAATCTTCAATGTCTGAGCCATCCGACCCTCTTCGATCTGAGCCATAACTGCTAGAGTAGCTAAGGCATCAGCAAATTGATTCTTGTCCCTACTAAGGTGAGTGAAAGAGATTTCTTCGAATTTCTTGATCAGCTCCAATAGGTACTTCTGATACGGGATTAGCTTGGGATCCTTGGTTTGCCATTCTCCCTTGACTTGATAAATAATCAGGGCTGAGTCTCCGTATACCTCCAGCTTCCTGATTTTCATTTCGATGGCGGCCTGTAGACCCATCACACAAGCTTCGTATTCCGCGACGTTGTTGGTGCAGTCAAATCTCAACTTAACGGCTATCGGGAAGTGCTTTCCATCCGGGGATATCAATACAGCTCCAATTCCATTCCCGGACAAATTGACAACTCCGTTGAAATACATTTCCCATACATCGGCTAGCCCCTCTTCTTCGCAATCCACTTCATTAATATGCTCATCAGGGAACTCAAAATCCAGAGCTTCATAATCCTGGATAGGATTTTCTGCCAGGAGGTCAGCAATCACGCTACCTTTCACCGCTTTCCGGGTTATATAGACTATGTCATATTGGGAGAGTATGACTTGCCATTTAGCTATCCTTCCTGGCACGAATGGGCTTTCGAATACATATTTGATAGGATCCATCTTGGAGATGAGCCATGTCTTGTGATTCAACATGTAGTGCTTGAGGCGATTAGCTGTCCAGGCTAACGCGCAGCAAGTCTTTTGTAAGAAAGAGTACCTTGACTCACAATCATTGAACTTCTTACTCAGGTAATAAATAGCCCTCTCCTTTCGCCCGGTATCATCATGTTGTCCCAAAACACATCCCATCGAGTTCTGCTGGACTGCCATATATAGGATAAGAGGCCTGCCCGCCACAGGTGGGACCAATACTGGTGGTCTTGACAAGTATTGCTTGATCTTCTCAAAAGCCTCTTGGCAAACTGAATCCCATTGGGTAGAGTTGTTCTTCCGGAGTAGCCTGAAAATTGGCTCAGCTTTGGCAGTGAGATTGGAAATAAATCTCGAAATGTAGTTCGACTTTCCCAGGAAACTGCGCACCTCCCTTTCTGTTCTTGGGGATGGCATCTTTTGAATAGCTCGAACCTTGTCTGGATCAACCTCTATTCCCCTCTCACTTACTATGAATCCCAACAACTTTCCCGATCTAGCTCCGAATATGCATTTGGCAGGGTTCAGTTTCAACTGGTATTTCCTGAGTCTCTCGAACACTTTCCTCAGTACCTGCACATGACTTTCTTCTCCCCGGGATTTGATGATCATATCATCCACATATACTTCCACCTCTTTATGCATCATATCGTGGAATAATGTGACCATTGCACGCTGGTAAGTAGCACCAGCATTCTTCAACCCAAAAGGCATGACCCGATAGCAAAATACTCCTCATTGAGTGATGAAAGCAGTTTTATCCTTATCTTCCTCGTCCATCGGGATCTGATTGTACCCTGATGCCCCATCAATACACGAACACCTACCCAATCCCGCAGCATTGTCAACTAACACATCAATGTGAGGGAGAGGGAAATCGTCTTTCAAGCTCGCTTTATTGAGATCCCTGTAATCGACGCACACCCGAACTCTCCTGTCCTTCTTCATTACCGGGACCACATTAGCTATCCATTGGGGATATTTGACCACTTGTGAACCAGAACACACATCGCTTTCTTGACTTCATCCCGAACTTTGAGCAGTGTGTCGAGATTCATTCTCCTTAACTTCTGCTTTACCGGGACTGTCCCTGGAATTAGGAGAATTTTGTGCGTCACTATCTGGGGGTCCAAACCCACCATATCATTATAGCTCCAGGAAAATACGTCGAGGAATTCTTTAAGCAGACTGATCATATCTCCCAATTCTTCACTCTCCACTACCTTGAGTTCCCTTTTTACTTCTTCTGTGCCTAAATTTATGGTGCGCGTTTCGTCTCCACAAGGCACGAGGGAGGGCTCATCCTTTTCACTATCTTCTTGTGTGGGGTCTTCCTCAGAATCATTTGAAGTAATGGCAGTTATGGGGATTTCAAAATTAACCAGGGGAATCTCTGAATCTATTGGATTATTAGGTGTTAATTGATGAATGGTCCTGAATGAATAAAAAAAATGTATATTAAGGATGGAATTCAAAAGAAAGAGAGAATTGGATTTAAAATGCGCTATTAATTCATTAACGTTTGTGCCATTAGAAAAAGGTCCATTTACAGTATTACACTTGTCACCATGGACAAAATGATCAAGTGTAGATAACCAAAGGTACTTTACTCGAAATTGAGTACAGGGATGTCCTCTGCCGTCCAGTTGTCCAATTCCTGCCCCTCAGCTATTGGCGAGACTAGGGCCTCATATAAAGAATCCAGTTGGATGACATCTATGGATGGATCATCGGGTGATTCTTCTGTATTTGCCAGATGTTGAATGACCGGTTTCGTGAAGATCTCCGTGATTCTCGGGACTACCCTTCCTTTGCCCATTTTCTGATCGAACCTCTGATCCCGAAGTATTTTCCTCATCCAGAATCGCCCATCCATGAGGGCATCCTCCTCATATCCCAAACCACAATGGCCTACCTTCTGAATAGCCGGTATGGGTTCCACAATTCCTTGCAAGGCAGTGCCTAGGCCTTTTCCCTCCTGATATCCATTCCTTGACATTACTTTGGCCACCATAGCCATAGCCCCTTCATTTCTGGTTTCTTGTAACTCAAGGGCCTGGAAAGAACTTTCCAACGACTCCTCGGCCGCTTCCACGTAAGGAAGTGATTGTGGCTTGGTGACTAATATGGCTTCTTCTCCTCTCACCATGATGATTCTGCCATCCATGATGTATGTTATTCTCTGGTGCAGAGTTGAGGGAACGGCACTGGCAGAATGGATCCAAGGCCTCCCCAACAACATAGTGTAGGCCGGCTCTATATTCATCACCTGGAATGTGACGCTGAAAGTGCATGCGCCAATCTGAAGTGGCAAGTCAATATCTCCCAACACTTCTCTCCTGGTACCGTCAAAGGCTTTTACCACCATAGCACTTTGACGTATATCCGATTGGTCAACTGGCAACCTAGCTAAGGTAGCGCTAGGGAGTACATTGAGAGTTGACCCGTTATCAATAAGTACCTTGGCTACAATACATCCCTTACACTTCACCGTTACATGTAGAGCCTTAGTGTGCCTTAAACCCGTAGGGTCTATCTCGTCCTCTGAGAAAGTAACAAAGCTGGATGCCTGGATTTGTCCCACTATCTTCTCAAACTGCCCCGGAGTAATGTCGGGGCTCACAAAGGCCTGATCCAGAATTCTTTGCAGGGCTTGACGATGCACCTCTAAGCTCAAGATCAGTGATAGCAGTGAAATCCGTGCAGGCGTCTTCCTCAACTGTTCCACCACATCATACTCACTTTGCTTCATTATTTGGAGTAACAACTCCTCCTCTTCTTTATGCTCAGCAGGCTCTGCTTCCTCTGTCTTCTCAACCTCTTCTTCGGTGTTCTTCAGTGACTCTTCCATTTTTACTTTCCCTTTTCTCTTTTCTTTTTCTTCGTTACTGTAACACCTCCCACTTCGAGTTATGAACTCGACCTCTTGCTCAAGGGAGGAGGGCTTTGTGGTAGTGACGGGTTGGGGATCTACTTGGGGAGTAGCACTGGTAGCGGGTCCGGCATAAGTCATTTTAAAATGTTCATGCAGGGTAAAGCATGGTTTTGGTGGTGCTGGAGGTGAGGGCAGATTAGGAGCTAATGTACTGCTTGATGCTCCTTGGGTGAAGACTTGGAAATTATAGTTCCAAGGTATGGTGTGGGTGTTGGTAACAGGGAGCTGAGGAGGAGTTCGGATAACAGTTACTGGTGGTGAAGCTACTGGTGGAGAGAAGGTGATTCTGGGTTTGGAGGTAGAAGCATTCTGATTGTATCTAGTCGTGTTTACTCCCACTTCTGTCTTTGACCTCGCCTGGCATCTCAGAACCTTGAGAGACAATAAGTTTCGAACCTCTTGCCTGAATCCCTCACAGCCCTGCAGCTCGTGATCAGCTGCCCCTCCATGATAAGGACACCCCGTACTCTCTTCCAATCCCGCTACCTGAGGGTAGAGATAGCCTTCCCTTGTTGCTAGAGCAAAAATTTCCTTAAAGTAAGGAACTAGCTTGTCTACTTCCAGCGTTGATCCTCCTACATCAGGCTCTATCATATTTACACCACTGCCTGCATTATGGTTAGGCAGTGGGTTTGAGGTAACATTGGGGAGGGAACCATTTTCCTCAATTTTCAGCCACCCGTTTCGGATTAAAGCGTGCACTCTCCCCCTGAGTGCACCGCAGTTATCGGTTGAGTGCCCTTGTGCCCGTCCATGGTACTCACAACGGGCAGTAGCATCATACCACCTGGGGTATGGTGGCTGGATCGGGTCTAGGGGAACTGGTACAATTTGGTTTATACCGACAAGGTATCGGTATATTTCACTGAGTGGGAGGGGAAGAGGTGGATCAGGGTTTCTTGGGGGTCTTGGGTTGTTTTGTGGTGGTCTCGGTTGAGGAGGAGGTGGTCTCGGTTGATAATTTGTAGGTGAAGGGTATTGTGGGCGCGGGTGTGGATAATTAGGGAAAGGAGGTGGAATATTGGTGACTGTTTGGCCATGAGGGGGAGGATATGGCCGATAATTGTTTTGAGGAATGGGGAGTAATTATTCTGCCGGGTGACTGAATGGACATCACCCTCCTTTTTCTTGCCAAAATTGGCAGTTTTCTTTGCAGGGTTCTCAGCCAACTCCTGCAATCGTCCCATTCTTAGGTTGGCCTCTATCCTTTCGCCAGCCTGTATGATGTCAGAGAAGCTGTTGGAAGTGTTCCCAATCATCAAATCGAAATAAGGGGCTTTCAACGTCTCAATGAACAGAGAGCACAGCTCATTGTCGGTCACCGGGGGATGCACTTCTGCCGCCTTTTCTCTCCATCTCTGGGCATATTCCTTGAAACTTTCTCTGTCTTTCTGTACCAGGTTCTGGAGGTCCCTTCTTGTGGGGGCCACATCGCAGTTAAATTTGTACTGCTTTAAGAAGGCATCAGCTAAATCCTTCCAGGAGCGCAGTTTGCTCTCGCCCAATCAATACACCACTTCAAAGTCACTCGAGAGGCTCTCATGAAAGAAGTGGACCAGCAGTCTATCGTCCTCTGTCAGAGCAGACATCTTGGCGATATAGGTGGCCAAGTGAATGCGAGGATCTGAATTCCCTGTGTACTTGTCGAAATCAGGGACCTTGAACTTGGGAGGCACCACCACATCGGGAACCAATCTAAGCGATGCCACGTCGACTGAACCATGCATATTCAGCCCTTCAATTGCTCTCAATCTCTCTTCTAGAGCAGATAGTTTCTCACTTTCTTTTGTCTTATTTTCCCCTCCCACTGCATGGAATACTCCCCCAGTTGGGGGATGAGGGGTGAAGTGAATGGGAGGGATTATATTTGAAGGGTATGGGTCGGTGTTTGGAACGGTTGGGTAATGAGAGTAAGGTAGGTCATTATTTGTGATAACCGGATTGACAGTGATTGTCGGGTCCGGGATGGGAGACTGAAAGGTAAAAGAAGTTGAAGCTTGGTGAGGATCATTTATTGTAGGAGGTGGAGGAGGAGGTAATGGTAGGCTAGGCTCTGCTGTGGGTTTATTCTGGGACATTTCCCTCATTAGTCTCATAAGTTCTGAGACCTGATCTTTCAATTCGGAAACTTGCCCCTGTAGATTCTGTACTTGTTCCTGATCCTCCATAATCTTCTTTGTCCGAGATCTTGTTAAGTACACTCACTTGGGTTGAATCGCGTGCTTGGTCAGACTTGCCTTGTTCGAAGCAATGTTGTTTTTCTGTAAGAAGTTGAAAAGGAAATTTTAAATGAACTTTGAATTTTGCAAAGAAACTAAAAGTCCTGGTCTTGGACGAAGGATACAGTGGCATTTGAGAGCCAGGTTGAAATCTGTAAAAGGATAATCGCACCAATTTTATCATGGCATCGTTCGATAGTCTGACTGTGAATGACTGGATTGAATGCGCATTTATGATACCTATCCATATAGCGCATTCAATTTTTCACATAACCCTAGCGAGGGAGTTCCTACGGGAGTCACATTATTCATTCACAAATTTACTAAACAATGGTCCAGAAATCATTTCATTAACTGAATAATTTGTACACCATGTTCTTTACATTGGCCTAGGCTCTGGAAGGTTCTTTATAATGAGATAACATTTTCTGAGATACTCATATAACCTTTCTTCTTGTTTGGCAGGGTCGAATGCTTTCAGAGTGTACTCGGATTCAGGTAATAATTCTTGTTTTCCCTGTGCCATCGTTCTTTCTAGCTAGTCAACATTCTCTTTCAGTCCTTGATAGAGAGCAGCTTGTTTTTCTTTCTCTTTCCTTTCCTTAGCACACTCTTTCAAGATATCGTTAATGATTAGTGCCTGTTCTTTTAATTCGAGCTTCTTCTTTTTGTTTTCCTGTTTATACTCTTCAACGAGCACCTCTTGGTATTTCATCTTTTTCTGAAGCTTACTATTCTGTACTTTCGCTTCTTTTACCTCAGCTTGGAGAGAGTCTTTTTCCTTTTCCCACTGTTCCTCTTGCTCTTCGAACCCCATCCTTTCGGCCCTTGTCTCTTCCTTGAGCCTTCTCACTTTTCTTTTAAGTTTCTGCTGTTGGTCCTCCAACTGTTTTATTTGTTCTTGCAGTTGTGAGTTCTCGGTGTTTGCTTTTTGTAGTGAGTCAAGCAGACGATTATCAGCTTCTTCTAATAGAGTGTTTTGGCGAGGGTTGCTGTCCTCAAATTCTGTAGTTGAGTGTTCTCGGTCCCTATCAGCTCTCCATTTAAGATAATTGCCCGAGGCGCTTGGGCCTTTAGGCGATCTCTCCACCAGAGTGATGTTCTCCCAAGACTTGCGAGCCATTTTCAACCCTTCCTCTTCCTTGAGCTCATGGTAGAAATGACCTTGGTGATATTCTTCAATGTCGATTCTGGACTGTGTTGAGCCAAACTGCCTCATTACCAAGGCCGGAGTGTAACTTGTGTATCCGGTTACTCCGATTAGGGATACCGACTGATTACCTCCTGTACCGATCAAAACGGGTTGGCTTAGCGTCCACAGCTTCCTCCAACAGTAATCATGGCTATTGAAACTCAAAATCCATTCCCACCACTGCTGTTCATTCTTTGGACTGATTACTAACCGGGTCATTTTCTCTATGGGAGGCTGGTCAAGGTACCAAGTTAATCCCTTTGTCTCCACAGGACACATGTGGCTGATAATCTAGAGGTACAGCAACTGAGAACAACACTTAATGGACCCTTTCCCCTGTTGTCTGCAGTATGTTAGGGTTAACAAGGTTTCTGCAAGAATTGTCGGTATCGGATTGATCTCCTGCCTTTCTACCGTCCAGAATGCTTCCACTGCGCTGCAAGTTACGATTCCCAATGGTCCCGGGAACAAAATCAGACCATAAATCCCCAAGGCAAGTGCCACTGAAGCTTGATTCCACTTTTTCTCTTGGAGGTACTGATCTAACCATTTCTGGAGATATGTCCAATACCAACCATGTGTGTTTCCTTTGACAGTTTCTTTTGACTTTGCTTCCTCCGAAGGGATGCCCAACAAATGTGTTAATCGTTTCCAGGTTTGCCTATGCTCAAGGTGTAGGTAGATCCGATTCTGTGTTGAGTAAGGAATCCCTAATAATGCCTGATATTCTTCCATAGTGGGAACTGTATCAATATCATTAAAAGAGAATACCCCGTACTTAGGGTTCCAAACCGACAACATGGCCTTTAATGCCGGGATTTGGACCTTGACTCGTATTAAGGTTGCAATCCTCCCATACTTCTCTTCAAATCGTACCTTGGCCTGATCAGGAAGCGACCTCCATCCATTAGACAGACCCTCGAGGCTGTTCATTCTGACTTCAATTTTATTCAGATCTAATGCCTTGGAAACATCATTTTGTAAGGTTACTGGAGTATGATTCGATTTGGACCAAAGTTTAGCATTCTGAACTTCTTCTGCCGACTGACTCGAGGATGCCATGATGAATATGATGCCTATCCTTTTACAGACTCTTGGCTTGGTAATGCCTGCGGGAAAACTCGTTAGCAAGATAAATTTGGGCAATTTTGAATCATACTGTTGTCAGGGTGACACATACACATTTATCACAGTAGGAAAATGTGTAGGTGTTTCAGTAGAATTCAAGATTACCCTCACAAAAATGAACAAAAGGAAATTAAAGTAGAACAGGGAAAGAGTAAGTATGCCCCTCTTTGTCCTAGCATAGGGAGACTCCTGATACCGGATGAGTGCTACCTATTTGGGTAGTTCTATCTTACAAGGTAGCTTACTACGGCTTTCAGCTATTGTGATAGTTTAACTCAAGGTCTAATTTTCTAAAAGCCACAGGTTCCCAAATTGCCCCTACTGTAAACAGTAGAGCCCTATTCTACCCCCATGATATTATCGGGAAAATTCCACGGGTATCATAGTGAATAGAACGAGTTTCAATTTGAG
Source organism: Hevea brasiliensis (assembly GCF_030052815.1). NCBI lineage: Eukaryota > Viridiplantae > Streptophyta > Magnoliopsida > Malpighiales > Euphorbiaceae > Hevea > Hevea brasiliensis. The sequence goes on along the minus strand of NC_079500.1, from coordinate 54,887,619 downwards.
CAGAAGCCTTCACGGATACTAACGGGGTAAAACCCACGGGTACCGCTACATGACCCCCTCCTATTTTCCTAAAAGGGTAAGAAAGCCCGGGTATAGGGCCAAAGTGTGTGAGGACATCGTGTAAGTGTCCAGTGTGTGAAGGGACACCTTTACCTCTTCCCAATTCAGGGGGATTCTATTTTTCCATTTTTCCTTTTTTTTTTTTTTTTTGAAACGAAGAGCACTGTAAGGAGATAAAACAGGCAAAACAAGCAAAATAGTTAGCCGCAATAACAATAATAAACGTATAAAACATCGCTGAATGAGCCCATCTAACTATAATTTGATCGGACAAAATTAAATCTACTTTTGGACCACTAGACCGGGGTTAAGTCAGTCTTTGTAACTTCCCCAGTGGAGTCGCCAAGCTGTCGCAAGGGATTTTGCGGTCGCCTGGACGATCACTCACCGAAGTGGGAAAGAGTGAGGAGTCGCCACCTTAGTTTTGAGGGAAACTAAAGAAAACCATTTGTGGAGATAAATTGAAATAAAACCACTTCAAAACAGAGATTCTAGGTTCGGGGTCCGTAAACGGGTGGGGAAGGTGTTAGGCACCCCACCTCGTCCCTTAATAAGGGTAAGTAGATTTAACTTTGCATTAGTTAGAAGGGCTTGAATGGACATGTTGATCCTTTTAACTAAAGGAGCATTTGATTTTTCACTAAATTTGGATCACCCAGATACATAAGTAAATGAGACGACCTTAGTGAGTTACTGTTGCAGGTTAATCTTATTTAAAAGAACTATTTTATTAAAGTTTAATTTAAGAGTTGTATAAGAACTCTTCTCCGAACTCTTTAATATTTATTAAAATTTTGAGTTGAGATCGGATAAGAACTCTCCTCCGATCTCTATTAAATCATTAAAATTTTGAGTTGAGACCGGATAAGAACTCTCCTCCGATCTCTATTTAATGCTTATTAAAATTTTGAGTTGAGACCGGATAAGGACTCTCTTCCGATCTTTATTAATTAAAGTTTTGAGTTGAGAATCGGATAAGAACCCTCTTCCGATCTCCTTTTAAATTAACAGGCGCCTTAATGGGATCTTTCCGATCTCCCAAATTTTAATTTCAGCTACATGTCATAAGGTCCTAAAGCTAAGGATTCTGACGTCCTAAGGTGTTTTGGGGGGGGGGGGGGGGGTAAGGCTTCTAATTGATATTTTGTGACTAAATAAGAGAAGCTGGACTGAATTTTGCAGACTCCCCTAAGGTCACTTTACCAGTACCTATTAATGTCCGATCTATTCTGTTTCGTTTACTTTGGTTTTGTTCCACTTTATGGCATCTTGCCGAATTGCCGTTTTCGTCAGCCTAATAGTTTGGCTATTTTCCTGATGTGTTATTCAGGCTCTCTCTCTTAAAAGAGACCCGTAAGTTGCAGTTATCTACATTTTACCCGACCACTTACACGCTACTAGGAACTAGAAAAATTTGCATTCAGAAACGACGAAGGTTAATAAAATGATAGACTGATCACTAAAGAAATAAACTCAAGAGTAACATTCTTTAAGGTTCTTTGGCACTAAATGAACTTGGAGAAAATTGCATACGCAAGAATAACGAAGAAAGTGCGAAAAAGTAAACGTAATCAGTTAATAAAATAGCAATATGAGCTCTTACCTGTAAGGAGCCAAATCTATTGAAATAACTACGGGGGACAAATGGTGATAAGACAGCGGACTGATTAGCCTGAGGGTTGATGTTCGTCTTGAACTGAAGGGTACTTAGCTAGAATGCAATCAGATTAAGATAAAAACCGAGTGAAATGAAGTTGAGCTTGGATAATGGGAATGAAGACAGAGATAATAAAAGGCTGAAAGTGAGAGTATGATCAGATAATGAACAAACTGAAAATGTAGAGTTTCAGTATTCAGAATCCTTTTCAAGAAAACACTTCAGAAAACTAGTTTCAAAAGTCTTTTTTAATCCAAACTTCAAAGTAGCAGAGTAACAAATTGAATCGAGTTTCAGAGTTCTTCCGCTATAATAACTACCTCTCTCTTTTTGCCCGTCCTTTGAATAGTTTTTCATGCATGTATTTATAGGAATCGGGTGCTCCCCGTGAAGGGTCAGGATTTATTTTGAGGGAGATGGAGGGTCAAGATTTCGAAGGACATGATCGGATGTTCAGGAATTAAAGAGAATCAAAATGAATGGCTGAGATCACTCTTCAGAATATTTGTCCTTTTCTTCTTTTAATCTGACGGTCCCAAATCTTCTCGTCCGGAACGATCTGAGGGCTAAGAGCGAAAGACGCTGGTATTGTCGTCTTCTCTCTTGATCCAAGGGTTCCGGGTTTGTCCTTACCAGTGAGATCAACGGTGGGGATTGGGATGTACAGAATCCATGACATACCACGCACTGCACAAGATTGTGGCGATTCTTAGGCGTGCGGTGGAGATCTCGTCTGCCACGCTTTAACTACCTCGGCTCTGATTCTGACGACGGTTATTTGGGATTTGTCTTATTCTTTTTGCCTTCCGATCCCTCCCACGCTCTTATTCCGATCTCTCATGCTGATCCCCCATCTTCCGATCTCTTATTCCGATCTTTCCCTTTCTCTGGTCCGGTCTGGTCAAAGCATTAATTTCCCCTCGATTCCCGAGGCGTTCGCTTCGTTTTCTGCTCAGCAATAAATGCCCGTTTTCCCCTATATATACCCCTGACGACAGAGACATTTCCTTCATCTGATTTTTCTCTCTTCCTTCTTTCTTTTCCAGTTCTAGCTGCTCCGGCGGTCGTTCCGGCCATGATTGTGGTTTTTGATCCCTCTCCGATGGACTTCCTTATTCCTCGACTGAAAATTTACGACCCCGGTGATCGCATAACCTTGTCTGATGCTCCGCTGACCCTTGGCGGTTGCTTCCTCAAGTTCATTCGGCTTCTCTCCACATTGAGTGTTCCGACAGCGGTTTCCTCCCACATTGGGTGTTCCGACAGCGGATTAAGCTCCGATCGGCGACACCCTTGGGATCAGTTATAAACCTGGGACTCTTTAGATAGGATGTCCCACCGGTCTCTAGAGATCGCCCAAATGATGTAATCCTTCAATGTAATCAGATCTCTAGAGATCGCCCAAATGATGTAGTTAGACCTTTTTTGTAATCCGATCCCTAGAGATCGCCCAAATGATGTAATCCGATATTTTGGAAATAAAAATGTTATTTCTCTAATTATTATCTTATTGATTATTTTCCGATCTCTGATATATTTGTCCGATCTGGTTCCTAACAAAACGACTCTTAACTAATCCTTCATTCAACTTATTATGCTGATCTCCATTTAACCGATCTCCTTGGAATGTTCGAATATTTGAGAGAAGTGTCAGAACAGCTGGCGAGTCCCACCAATCGATGCGTTGCCTAGAACCTCGTGAGCATTAAATGCTCGGACTAGTATAAATAGGGGTGGGGGGGTAGCCAGTTGTTCTCTCAATCCATTTTTAGTCCCCTGCTCACAACTTCAAAGTTCTCTCGTTTTCTCAAGTTCTTCCGACGCCGATCAGACTCCGGTAAGGGCTTTGATCTTCTTTTTAGTTTAAGTTCTTTATTTCTTTTGAAAATGAGCGGTGCCGAAGGTCAAAGAGCGGCGAGTCCTCCCTCCATTCAGTTCTCGTGGTCGTATGACGAAGAAGAAGTGGTCGGGCCCAGCGCGCAAACAGAACCTCCTAGGGCCTCTGTTCCAGGTCGGGGGCGGATCGTACCATCAAGGTACGTACCTTCTTCAGGGAGGGAGAATCTCCCTACGAACGAGCTGCCATCGATCTTGCAAGAGTCCGATCTGCAATCGTTCAGCCAGGAGTACAATATTCGCCCTGATTCGTACGAACTTATCCGGTGCCACGGCGATAACCGAGCCGATCACTTCTTTGAAGAGAATGACCTGGTTATGGTATACGAGGAACAGTTAAAAGGCGGTCTTCGGTTCCCTCTGGATGACTTCTTCAAGGAGGTCCTAAAACTTCACCGAGTGTGCATTGCTCAAATTCACCCTAACTCGTGGCGGATCTTAGTAGCCTTCCGAGGTCTATGCCGATCTAAGGGAATCAGACCTACGGCTAAGGTGTTCGCCGAACTGCACAGGCTAACTCACCAAAAGGACGACGAGCACTGGTTCTTTCAGGCGAAGCCTCATTGCGGGCTCTTCACCGACCTGCCCTCCTCCCTTAAAAATTGGAAAAACCGCTTCTTCATTCTGAGGAGCAAAAATCCGACCTGCTTTGAGGACTTCCCTTATAGCTGGTGGCACCAGGGGCCCTTGATTCCGAAGCGCGTTAACCTGAACCAGGAGGAAAGCTTAATAGTGATGGATCTGAAAAATCAGGCTGCCACTCAAAAGCATTCCTGTTTAGATGCAGTGACCGCCGAGCTGCACCATTGGACCCTACAGCTGCTTACCGGCCAAGATAGCGAACTTCCGCTCTCTGACCTTAGCACTGGTATTTTCTAAATCTCAGATCTCAGGACCTTAGCGATCTCACTAACCTCTCCTTTGTGCAGGTATGGCGGGTGATGAGGGTTCTAGGAAGCGAAAGAAAGAAAGAGAGATCTCCCGGAAAGTAAAGGAGATGAAGCGTTCGGAAATGCTTCGAACTCCCGGCCATGAACCAGGGGAGACGCAGGGGGGCCCGTCCCGACCTTCGGGGCCACCGATCACTGAAGCTGTCCGATCTCCTCCTCAACAGGAAGAGCAAGCTCCACCTCCTCCAGCTGCTCCAAGCACAGAAAGGGGGCCTTCTCAATCTTCTGTGAGAGCCTCTTCTCGTGGCGCTCAAACGTTGATCGAGTCCCTGAAGAATAACCGGACTGTTCTGGAGAACCCCGGTTTTGCCAAAGTCTTGGGGTCTTCCATCTGCCTTAGGGAGGATCGGGACAGGCTATCCCCGGATAGCCTTGACGATATCTTGACTCACGCCATGAGCTTGAACGTGGAGTGCCTGGTGAACCAGACCATAGTTCGGGAAAAGGCTCATCGCCTGGGCAAGGAGGTCGAGAAGAAGAATTAGGAAATGGCTTCCCTCCGATCCCAACTCGCATCCGCTCAGGATTACATATCTCAAGTTGAGGGGCGGGTGAAGTTCTATGAAGACAGAGTGGTCGAACAGAATCATATTCTGGCTGAAAGGGATCGTGCTCTCAGGGAAGTCGAGGCGCTCCGGGCCAACAATGCTTCTCAGATCGCCCAACTTATCAAGGAGCTTAAGGCAAAAGACGAAGAAATGGTGACAGGGATAGCTGGTGCCTATGTGAATGCTCACAAGGACCTCTTGGCCGAGCTCCAAATGCGTTACCCAGAAGAGGACTTCTCTTGGATGGCCGACCTGGCTCCCGGGGGCGAGGGTGAGGATAGTGAAGAGGAGGGAGAGGATGAGCGAAATGTAGATTAGGCTGGGGGTGATCCCCCAGCCGAATAACTTGTACAAATTTTGCAATGAAATGAAATGAAATGACTCTTTTGTTCAATGAATGGTTGTGATCGGAAAATTTCTAAACACTTGATTGTCTGAATATATTGAAATAACTGAAAGCGATTATTATCCTGTGTGAGAGATTGGAAAACACGACATGCATGAAACTGGTAAGGAACCAACGCTAAATGGAACTTAATTGAAAATTTGAACATCTAAGATCGGGATCTTCATTAAACCGGATTGGAACCTTAGCTTGATTATTCCTAAACTTTCAAAAGGGAGGTCGACCATGAATACTGGCAGCAAGGCTCTAGTGTTAATTTAATCTCGTCTGACAAGAGAGAGATCGGGAATATAATTAACCGGTCAGGATATTTGACAATGGGCTTGAGAGATTGGTGAATGATTGAGAGACCGGTAAGGCTTAGCATTGACTCAATTCTCTGTGAAGAGAGATCGGAACTGTGGTTAAATAGCAAGGAGAGACTTAGTGCTAGGGATCGGTTTCAAGGTTTATTGATTCTGGGGATCGGCCAAAATATGGTGTCGACACACATAAATGTATGGACATGTAAATTCAGTCTTGAGCAGCTTGTACAAAGTTTGTATAAAGTTTGTAATAAAATTTAGTTGAATTTCTTTTGACGTAAATTTTCTTTGCAATGGTGTATATAAATTACTTTGTCATTAATGAAATATGAGTGGTAGCATCTATTTTGAATTGACTGAAATTCATTAATGATATTTGATGATTGTGGATGTTGGAAATGGTGGATTTGAATTTTGGGAGTTGATAAATGTGTTGAAATTGATTGAAGTAATTGTGAATTTGAAGAAGTTGTTAAAGAAAATTATTAGAAGTGTTTTTTTTCAGGTATTTGAAGAACTGTTTTCTCAAAATGCAGATGGAACTCTGTCAAAATTTTTATAAAATTTGCAGAAAAATAAAATGGGCCAAAAATTTCAACTAGCTTCCAACTTAAATTAAATGTTTGATACCAACTAACAAATGCTCACCACTTATCAAAAATAAGAAAATTGTTTTAAAATCCCTTGTAGGGTACTTAATGAGTTATCGGTAGGTGAAGTTTGGTAGTTCATTAGGTATTCTACGGGATCATGTTATGCCTTACAGAGGGGTAAGGTGTGGCATGTTTTAGTGGTATCAGAGCAAATTTTTGAAGTATGTTTTAACTTATGAATTTATGTCTTTTCTTTGTTAAGTACAACTACTCAATGTCCATATTTGTTACTTACAGTGCATTACATCATAAATATAAACTAACGGAGGGAAATCTCCATGTGTTATTTATTCAGGAGATACCCTAACTTCAGCCTGAAATGGAAGAAAAGGATCGCTCAGTCGAGCAATCTGTTGAAGCTGAGGCACGAGGGGAAGCCCCAGCTCTACAGAATGTTAGTGGATCAGTAGCACCAGCCCCACAAATGCCGTAGTTTCCTGCACAATTTGCACAGCAAATGGCTGCGATGTTTCAACAAATGGCTGGGGGTATGCCTGCTCAAGCTCCACCCCAGACACTTGTAGCACAACCACTGCCTCCAGCCAGACAGTATGATAAATTACTGAAGTATGGGGCTACAGAATTTAAGGGTACAGTGGTCCCTTTAGAGGCAAAGCAATGGCTTGAAAGAATGGACAGAGTATTTAAGAAGCTGCACTGCCAAGATGAACTAAAGTTTGAATATTCTGTGTCTCTATTGCAAGGGGATGCATATGATTGGTGAAAAACCATCCCCCATAGCTTGGCTGAACCACCAGTGTTGACTTGGGATGACTTCATCAGAGAATTCAGACAGAAATACATCCCAGATGCATATGTTGATCAGAAATTGCAAGAATTTTTTAGTTTAAAACAAGGGAACCAATCAGTGGCAGAGTATGAGAGGGAGATCTCCCGCTTAATTCATTATGCTGGGAGTCTCCTTTCTACCAGCAAGGCAAGATGCAAGAGATTTGAGACTGGTTTGAAGCCCAGTTTGAGAATGCAAGTAGTGGGATTCAGACACAGCAATTTTTCAGAACTCATGTCTTAAGCACTTGAGTTGGAGAGAATTGAATCAGAAGCAACCCCAGTAAAAGAAAAATCAGAGAAAGCTGATAAATCAGAAAAAGATAAGGGGGGAAAAGTTAGTAGAGCCAAGTTCTGGTGGTACCTCTGGAAAAAAGAAGAAATTTAGTGGACCCAGAAGGGGTCGAGGTGGAAGATTTAGTAGGGCCAGATTTTATGGACAGAGACCCCCTAGGTCTGGTCAGCAGTCAAGCAGGGGTTCATATTCTGCCCGCCCCTATGAGACTTGTGGCAAGATGCATGGGGGGCAATGCTATTGGGCCACTGGAGCCTGTTTTAACTGTGGAGGCAAGGGCCATTTAGCAAAAGACTGCACTAGTGCTCCTAAATATGGTCCAGCTCCTACTACTGCCGAAGGATCTATTGCAGTCCCGCTCCCGAGGTTTACAATTGCAAGAGGAAGAGGCAGAGGTAGAGGCACTGCTTCTGGCAGTCAGGGCACGGTTGGTCAGTCAGCACAATGGAGTGCTTCAGCCAGAGTCTACACAATGAGACAGCGAGAAGAGGCTAAGACTTCTGATGTGGTAGCCAGTACATTCTCTATCTTTGATCAAGAAGTATTTGTGTTGTTTGATCCGGGTTCAACCCATTCATATGTTAGTGCTAGCATAGTCAGTTCACTTGCTGTTCCATGTGTGCAAATGGGTTTTGAAGTGCTAGTAACTAGTCCGTTAGGACAAGAGGTCCGGATCAACAGAATTTATAGGGACTATCCTTTGGTGATCCAATGACATGTTTTTCTGTCAGATTTGATTGAAATGCCCTTCAAAGAGTATGATATTATCTTGGGCATAGATTGGTTAGCCAGGCATCACGCCATGATTGACTGTAGACTGAAGACAGTCACTTTTGGTCTCCCTCTGTACAGTGATGTGGTAATACATAGGGAGAGGCATTTACTTCCATTAAACATCATTTCGGTTGCACTAGCCAAAAAAATGATCAGAAAGGGGTGTGAAGCATACTTGGCACATGTGATAGACACCCAAGTGGGGAGTCCAGCACTAAGGGACATTCCTACTGTATGTGACTTTCCGGATGTGTTTCCTGATGAAATACCAAGATTACCTCCAGAAAGAGAAGTGTAGTTTGAGATTGATGTTGTGCCTGGTGTGGACCTAATCTCCATAACGCCATATAGAATGGCACCTGCAGAATTGAAAGAGTTGAAAGTGCAGTTGCAAGAGCTGCTTGACAAGGGCTTTATCCGCCCTATTGTGTCACTTTGGGGAGCACCAGTGTTGTTTGTAAAGAAGAAAGATGGCACTCTCCGCTTGTGTATTGATTATCGGCAGTTGAATAAGGTGACAATAAAGAATTGATATCCATTGCCCCGCATTGATGACTTGTTTGATCAGTTAAGGGGTGTAGTTGTGTTCTCCAAAATTGACCTCAGATCAGGTTATTATCAGCTAAAAGTACAAGAGCAGAGTATTTCTAAAACTGCCTTCAGAACCCGCTATGGCCATTATGAGTTCTTGGTTATGCCATTCAGGTTAACTAATGCTCCGACTGCTTTTATGGATCTGATGAACACTATCTTCAGACCATACCTCGACCAGTTTATTGTGGTATTTATTGATGATATATTGGTCTATTCGAGGAGTGCAGAAGAGCATGATAGACATCTACGGGTTGTACTACAGACTTTGAGGGAGAAACAACTATATGCCAAATTGTCGAAATGTGAATTTTGGCTGAAGGAAATATCTTTCTTGGGGCATGTAGTATCAGAAGAGGGCATCAAGGTAGATCCAAGTAAGATAGAAGTTGTCCTTAATTGGAGGCCACCTAGAAATATCACAGAGATTCGTAGTTTTCTAGGTTTAGTTGGATACTACCGTCGATTTGTGAAGGGATTCTCCATGTTGGCATCTCCATTGACCAAACTACTTAGAAAAGAGGTGAAATTTCAGTGGACGGATAAATGACAACAGAGTTTTGATGAATTGAAGAAATGTTTGACTGAAGCTCCAGTCCTGACTTTACCTATTCTAGGTAAAGAATACACAGTTTACAGTGATGCTTCTCACAATGGGTTAGGCTGTGTATTGATGCAAGATCGAAATGCCATTGCCTATGCATCACGCCAGCTAAAACCGAATGAGAGGAATTATCCAACCCATGATTTAGAGCTTGCAGCTATAGTGTTTGCTCTTAAGATCTGGAGACACTATTTGTATGGGGAAAAGTGTTACATCTACAGAAATCATAAGAGTTTGAAGTATTTGGGCACCCAGAAAGAGCTGAATTTGAGACAGAGGAGATGGTTAGAGTTAATAAAAGACTATGATTGTCTGATAGACTATCAGCCAGAGAAAGCTAATGTTGTGGCTGATGCCTTAAGTTGCAAGACTATGGCAAGTCTATGAGTTACTCCTTTGTCTATGGTACATGAGTTAAGATCATTACATGCCAGCTTAGAGATTAATGATGAGGGGCAGATAGCAGTTGCATGGCATGTACAGCCAATATTGAGTGAGCAAATCAGAATGGCTGCTCAAAATGATGAAAGGTATCAGAAGCTGTTGGAAGAAGTCAGGCAGGGCAAGAAACCAGAATTCTCTATAAGAGATGATGGTCTACTGCTACACCAGGGCAGAATGTGTGCTCCTAATGATGTTGATTTGAGACAGATCATTTTGAAGGAAGCACATGAGTCTCCTTTTGCCATGCACCCTGGTGGCACAAAAATGTATAGAGGGCTAAAGGAGCATTACTGGTGGATGGGTATGAAAAGAGATGTGGCAGAGTTTGTTTCCCATTGCCTAACTTGTCAGCAAGTGAAGGCAGAGCATCAAGTACCCACTGGGTTGTTACATCCACTACCAGTACCGGAATGGAAATGGGAGAGAATAATGATGGATTTTGTGATGGGACTTCCGAGGACACATAAGAGTCATGATGCAGTATGGGTCATTGTTGACAGACTGACTAAGTCTGCTCATTTTCTGCCAGTCCGGATGGACTACAATTTAGAAAGATTGGCTAGGTTGTACATTGATGAGATTATGAGACTACATGGAGTGCCAGTATCCATCGTATCAGATAAAGATCCTAGGTTCACTTTTAGATTCTGGGGTAGTCTTTAAAGAGCCTTAGGAACTAGATTAAACTTCAGTACGGCATTATACCGACAGACAGATGGCCAATCTGAGAGGGTAATTCAGATCTTGGAGGACATGCTATGGGCTTGTGTGATTGAGTTTGAGGGCAATTGGGATACACACTTGCCTTTGATTGAGTTTGCTTACAACAACAACTATCAATCAAGCATTGGGATGCCTCCATATGAAGCTTTGTATGGCAAAAAATGTAGAACCCCATTGTGTTGGGATGACGTGGGTGAATGAAAGATGATTGGACCCGAAATTGTTCAGCAAACTGAGGAAAAGATCAGGGTGATCAGAGATCGACTTAAGACTGCATCAGACCGTTAGAAGTCCTACATTGATCTAAAGAGAAGGGATATTGAGTATGAAGTAGGTGAGAAAGTATTCCTTAAGGTTTCCCCTTGGAAGAGAATTATGAGATTCAGCAAAAAGGGGAAACTGAGTCCTCGTTTCATTGGGCCATATGAGGTTCTGGAAAGAGTGGGTCCTTTGGCATATCAATTGGCACTACCTCCGGAGTTGGAGAAGATACATAACGTCTTCCATGTGTCTATGTTGAGGAGGTATCGATCAGACACATCTCATGTATAGCCGGTAGAAGAAATTGAAGTGAATCCAGACCTCACATATGAGGATGAACCCACAGAGATTCTGGCTTATGAGGTGAAGCAGCTACGGAATAAGCAGATACTGTTAGTAAAAGTGTTGTGGAACTATCATTCGGGCCAAGAAGCTACTTGGGAAAGAGAGGAGGACATGAGGAGACAACACCCACAGCTGTTCAGAGATTGATACCAGGTAAAATTTCGAGACGAAATTTATTTAAGGGGGGGAGAATTGTAACACCCCTATTTATATAGCCTGGTATATTTCACTATTTCGGTGACCAGAGTCGGTCCGGACCATTAAGGGTATTAAAACCACACCTAAAACAACTAGAGAAGCTATGAAAATAAATAATTAGTAATTGTCAATTAGTTAAGCATAAATAAGAAAAATAGAACATAAGAAGTTAAACGAGCCGAGAGTCACAGCGATGGGTGACCATCTCGGGAATGATTACGAAGTCAATTTAAACTCAAATTTTGAACCGTAAAATGTGACGCCGCGGTCCTTAGGACCATTATAAACACAGTGGAAAAGAGAAAATTATGAAAAAGAACTGTTAAGCCAGTCAAATAATTAGGTCAGAGAGCCAGAAGGAATATTGAATTATTTGCAAACTGGGTTTAACCGGCGAGGGGCAATTTGGTCAATTGACCCCGAGAGCTGACTCTTAACCTGACTGTCAAATAAAATCGAAGAAAAGAAAATTTCGCAATCAAGAATTTAATTAAAAAACTAATAGAAAAAAAAAGAAGAAAATGAAAAAGTGAAAAGAGGTGACATCATGCATGACATCATGCATGATGCCATAAATCCTATCATTAATAAATTTGATTAAATTGATTTTTTTTGGTCTTCCATAAGATAAAATACATAAAAGAAAAGAAAAGAAAAAAAAAACTAAAAGTCCTTCTTCCTCATCCTTGTGCCGCCCTCACTCTCTCTCTCCCTCTCCATTGTTAAACCTCTATTGAAGCTTGTACTCAAGCTCAAATTCCATCACTTAACCTTAAGATTTTCCATAAACACTTCATCAAAACTTGTTACCTCAACCAAAGAAGAGGATTGAAAGAGCAAAGAAAAAGAAAAAGGAAGAGAATTGAAGAATTGGACATCAAAGATTGAGGTTAGTGATTTAAGTTGCAAAATTAGTTTATTAGTTGTGTTTATAGCTTGATTAACTTAGAAATAAACTTAAAATGAAATGAAATAAATTGTTGAGGGACCAAGCTGAATTTCGGCCAGCATGTGTATAAGGGTGTTATTGCATGGTATTACTGATTTGAATGGGTATATGAAACTCAATTAGTTGAGTAATTATAGTTAAAGACTTTGAATTAGCTAAATGCAACAATTTAGTGTGGTTAGGGTTTGGACACTTAGGGTTTAGAGACAAAAATGTGAAAAATTGGTAAATGATGTCTTGGACCTAGTTTGAAGGGAGAAATGGTCAATTGTGACCAAATAGAATGTGTTAGAAGTGTTTGAACCAAAACCAAATTCGGATTGAGTGTGGTCATGCTGCTGGCAGCATGACCAAGGTCCCTTTGAGGGACCAAAAATGAAAATTTACAAGTCCAATTGGTATGAGACTAATTGGGAATGAAAATAGACACTAAATGACACAATTTTCATTTAGGAAGCATGCCCAAAAAGTGACCAAAACCTAGTGAACAAATTGAACAAACTTGGAAAATCTCAGTTTACCCTGTACAAACTGACCAAATGAACAGTGTTTGTTCATTTGGCCATAACTTGAGCTAGGCTGGTCTAAATGACCTGAAATTTGACTAGTGGACAGTTGAGATATAGACCTAAAACTTTCATGAAGAAATAAACCCAAATTATGCCATTAACCAAGTCATTTGGCCACCTCAATTTAGTGACCTAAAACTGCCAGAACCAAAATTGCCTAGAAAATCTGGGTTGAGTCCAATCCGGCAGCCATGGTTCAAATGGCTATAACTTGAGATAAAAAATTCTAATTGGAGTGATTCAAAAAGGACAATAAACTTATGACAATAGGAAACATTTTCTTTAAAGAAAGTTTGCCAAATTCCAACAGTAAAATAACCCATGGAACAGTGCAACCTTAGACACCAAAACCGGAAATTTATCAAATTTGCCTAAAAGACTTAGAATTTGAGTAAACAACCAAAACCAACAAATTTAGTGACCAAAATGTTGTATGTGGGTGAATTTGGAATTCCCATACCTATTAAGCTTTAAAAAGTCAACAATTTGACTTAAATAGTGTAGTGAATAGTAACCCCGAAACAGAAAATTTTAAGAACGCCAAGTTTAGCACATTAGAGCTAGATAAAAGTGAAGTTAAATTTATTTTTGGATTTAAGCTAGGTTATGGTACTGAAACACTATGAAATTGTGTGTTTCAATTTGAAAGAACACCAGGAAAGAACCCGAAGAATCGAGTCAAGGCCAAGAGGCGACTCGCTTGAGGTTTGTGCACAACGTATAAATTCTGTAAATTATTTTCTGCATATGGTTTTGAATAATTTGATATAGTGAATTGTGACATTATTTATGATGCTTTGATTTAAATTTGTTGAACGTTATTGTGTATATTTGAAATGGCAATGTTTGGTAAATTGTTAAGATAAGTTTTGAAACCACAGTGTCATGACCATATATTTGAACACCTTACTAGCATGACTAGTGGGGGTAATTAGTTTCGAATTTTGATTCATTCTCTGGATGAAGTGTTGAGGTGTGCCAGTAGAAGAGGAAATTGAATGGATATCCATATATTTGAGCTAGCTAGCCTTGTGATGTGATTTCTCCTTAGCCTCTGGCTATTGAGATTATATTTATTTCGAATGGCATGATATAACTATGGGTTTTATGAAATGTGATTTGATACTTCAAATATGAAATTGTTTGGGATTAAAATCTCATAATTCATGTTTTGTATTTAATTCTCATGTTCAGACCAATTTTTGAATAAATGTGATTTAAATTCTACATAAAGATTATTTTAGTATGTTATGCACCATTGAGTCCTAGTACTCAGCGATAGCTGTTATTGCTGTCGCAGATATAGAGACTAGAGGAGTAGCAGATTGAGCTGCTGAGGACAGGGGAGCTACTTGCTTGAAGTTATCGGGTATAATTTATACCTTGATTGTAAATATTTCTTTTGATGTATGTATTGCACATAAATGTATGGACATGTAAATTTGATCTTGAGCAGCTTGTACAAAGCTTGTATAAAGTTTGTTATAAAATTTAGTTGAATTTCTTTTGATGTAAATTTTCTTTGCAATGGTGTATATAAATTACTTTGTCATTAATGAAATATGAATGGTAGCATCTATTTTGAATTGAATGAAATTCATTAATGATATTTGATGATTGTGGATATTGGAAATGGTGGATTTGAATTTTGGTAGTTGATAAATGTGTTGAAATTGATTGAAGTAATTGTGAATTTGAAGAAGTTGTTGAGGAAAATTATTATAAGTGCTTTTTTTCAGGTATTTGAAGAACTGTTTTCTCAAAATACAGACGGAACTCTGTCAAAATTTTTATAAAATTTACGGAAAAATAAAATGGGCCAAAAATTTCAACTAGCTTCCAACTTAAATTAAATGTTTGATACCAACTAACAAATGCTCACCACTTATCAAAAATAAGAAAATTGTTTTAAAATCCCTTGTAGGGTGCTTAATGAGTTATCGGTAGGTGAAGTTTGGTAGTTCATTAGGTATTCTATGGGATCATGTTATGCCTTACAGATGGGTAAGGTGTGACATCACTAAACTTCCTTCTTTTTGCTCCAAGTATGCTGCCCAAGGTGTGTAGACAAGGTTTAGTAAAGGAACCTAGTGAAAAGATGACTTGATCAAGGTTGCATGGAGGTCCTTCCATGGCCGGCAATGGTAATTTGGAATTGAGTTTGAATTCGGCAAGGAGAAGACTTAAGGAAGAAATGGTGCTACAGAATGTTAGTGGGACAGTTTTAGTTTTTTTTTTTTTTTTTAATGCTTTAGATACTCCTTAGTGGTCTACTAAGTTATTAAAAAATTTAAATTAATGTTAAGCTTTCATTTATTCAACATTATACCCCATATTTTGCCTTATTTATACAACACCTAAAATTTCATTTTTCATGGCATTTTCAAAGTTTAATATCATTTATTTTTAATGGACATTTAGGTCAAAAGGCAACTCAGGGTGTCAAATGACCACAATGCCCCTATTTGGGTTGCATTCTCGATTTTTCGGTAACACCGAGTTTTGTCATTTTCTCGATTTCTCGTTTTTCTTTGTACAAATTAATTAATTTTTCTTTGATATTTATAATGACATTTATACTTCAATAGATGTTTATTTAAGTCTTAAAAATATTTTTCAGGGTTCCCCGTGGTCAAGGGTTAGTCAATGGTCCACGCTATAACTTCTCGGTGCAGTCACCCATCGCTATGGTTTTCGGCTCGTTTAACTTGGTTACATTTCATTGCTATTATTTTTTCTTTGTTTTTCTTGTATTTTCCTTTCTTGTATTTCATTATTTTATATCTCTTCACTAATATTTAAGTATAGTTCTAGGCATTCTATCTGTCTGGACAGACACTAATCATCGGAACAGTAGAACGCACTACCGAACATAGGGGAGTTACAATTCTACCCCACTTAAAATAAATTTCGTCTCAAAATTTTACCTGGAATCAGTCTCTGAACAGCTGTGGGTGCTGTCTCCTCATGTCTTCTTCACATTCCCAAGTAGCTTCCTAGCCTGTATGATGGTTCCACAACACTTTAACCAGGTATATCTGTTTATTCCTTAGCAGCTTCACTACGGGTTCTTCCTCATATGAAAGGTCTGGATTTACCTCAATCTCTTCAACTGATAGAATGTGAGATAGGTCAGATCTGTACCTCCTTAGCATGGACACATGGAAGACACTGCGTATCCTTTCTAGATTTGGAGGTAATGCCAACTGATATGCCAAAGGGCCCACTCTTTCCAGAACCTCATATGGTCCGATAAAATGAGGAATCAGTTTCCCCTTTCTGCAAAATCTCATAATTCTTTTCCAAGGAGAAACTTTGAAGAATACCTTATCACCCACTGCATATTCAATATCTCTTCTCTTCAGATCAACATAGGAATTCTGACGATCTGAGGCAGCCTTGAGTCGATCTCTGATCAATCTGATCTTTTCCTCTGTCTGCTAAACAATTTCTGGCCCAGTCATCTTTCTTTCACCTACTTCATCCTAACATAGGGGAGTTCTGCACTTTCTGCCATATGAAGCTTCATATGGAGGCATCCCAATGCTTGATTGGTAACTATTATTATAAGCAAACTCAATCAAAGGCAAGTGTGTATCCCAACTACCTTCAAACTCGATCACACAAGTCCGTAGCATATCCTCTAATATCTGAATTACCCGCTCAGACTGGCCATCTGTCTATGGGTGGAATGCCGTGTTGAAGTTCAATATAGTTCCTAGGGCTCTCTGAAGACTACCCCAAAATCTAGAAGTGAACCTAGGATCTCTATCTGATACAATCGATACTGGCACTCCATGCAGTTTTACAATCTCATTTATGTTCAATCAGGCCAATCTCTCCAAACTATAGTCCATCTAGACTAGCAAAAAATGAGCAGACTTGGTCAGTTTGTCAATTATAACCCATACTGCATCATAACTATTATGTGTCCTTGAAAGTTCCATCACAAAATCCATAGTTATTCGTTCTCATTACCACTCTGGTACTGGCAATGGATGTAACAAACCTGCTAGTACTTGATGTTCTGCCTTCACTTGCTGACAAGTTAGGCATTTGGAGACAAAATCAGCTACATCCCTTTTCATACCCATCCATTAGTAATGCTCTTTCAGCCCTCTGTACATTTTAGTTCCACCAGGATGCATAGCAAAAGGAGACTCTTGTGCTTCCTTCATAATGATCTGTCTCAAGTCAACATCATTAGGAATGCACATTCTGCCCTGATGTAGTAGTAAACCATCCTCTCTCACACAAAATTTAGGTTTCATGCCCTGCTCGACTTCTTTCAGTAGCTTTTGATATTTTTCATCATTTTGAGTAGCCATTCTGATCTGATCAATCAACACTGGCCGTACATGCCATGCAACTACTGTCTATCCCTCATCATCAATCTCCAAACTGGCATGATGTGTTTTCAATTCATGTACCATGGACAAAGGAAAAACTCTGAGACTTGCCATAGTCTTGCGACTTAAGGCGTCAGCCACCACATTTGCTTTCCCTGGTTGATAGTCTATTAAGCAATCATAGTCTTTAATCAGTTCTAACCATCTCCTCTACCTCAAATTCAATTCCTTCTGGGTGCCCAGGTACTTCAATCTCTTGTGATCTGTGTAAATGTAGCATTTCTCTCCATACAAATAGTGTCTCTAGATCTTCAGAGCAAAAACAATAGCTGTAAGCTCCAAATCATGTGTTGGGTAGTTCCTCTCTTGCGGTTTCAGCTGGCGTGATGCATAAGTAATGACATTCCGATCTTGCATCAGTACACAGCCTAACCCATTGTGAGAAGCATAACTATAAACTGTGTATTCTTTACCCGGGGTAGGTAAAGTAAGGATTGGAGCTTCAGTCAAACACCTCTTCAACTCATCAAAACTCTGCTGGCATTTATCTGTCCACTGAAATTTTACATATTTCCGAAGTAGTTTGGTTAGTGGAGAAGCTAACATAGAAAATCCTTTCACAAATCGATGATAATATCCAACTAAGCCCAAAAAACTATGAATTTCTGTGATACTCTTGGGTGGCTTCCAATTAAGAATAGCTTCTACCTTGCTGGAATCTACCTTGATCCCTTTAGCTGACACAACAAGTCCTAAGAAAGAGATTTCTTTCAGCCAAAATTCACATTTCGACAATTTGGCGTATAGCTGTTTGTCACTCAAAGTCTGCAGTATAATCCGCAGATGTCTATCATGCTCCTCTGCATTTCTCGAATATATCAAAATATCATTAATAAACACCACCACAAACTGGTTGAGATATGGTCTGAAGATAGTGTTCATCAGATCCATAAAAGCAGCTGGAGCATTAGTTAACCCGAATGGCATTACCAGAAACTCATAATGGCCATATCGAGTTCTGAAAACAGTTTTTGGAATACTCTGCTCTTGCACTTTCAACTGATAATAACCAGATCGCAAATCAATTTTAGAGAATACAGTTGCACCCTTCAACTGATCAAATAGATCAGCAATGCGAGGCAATGGATATCTGTTCTTTATTGTCACCTTATTCAACTGCTGGTAGTCAATACAAAAGAGGAAAGTGCCATCTTTCTTCTTAACAAACAATACTGGCGCTCCCTAAGCTGACACACTAGGGCGGATGAAGCCTTTTTCAAGTAGTTCTTGCAACTGTACCTTCAACTCCTTCAATTCTGCTGGTGCCATTCTATATGGTGTTATGGAGATTGGATCCACAGTAGGCATAACATCAATCTCAAACTGCACTTCTCTTTCCGGAGATAATCCTGGCAATTCATCAAGAAACACATTTGGAAAGTCATATACTATATGTAACACCCCTATGTTTGGTAGTGCGTTCTACTGTTCTGGTGACCAATATTTGTCCGGACAGCTAGGATGCCTAGAACTACATTTAAATGTTGAGGAGACATAAAATAATGAAATATAAGAAAAGAAAATACAAGAAAAACGAAGGAAAAATAATAGCAATAAAATGAAACTAAGTTAAACGAGCCAGCATCACAGCGATGGGTGACCGCATGGGGAAGTTACGGCGCAGGAAATAGCCGACCCCAGGACTGCAGGGAACCCTCGGAATTTAATTTTGAGACATAATTAAAGACTTATTGAAGTAAAAATGTCATTAGAAATATCAAAGAAAAATTAATTAATTAGTACAAAGAAAAATGAGAAATTGAGAAAACGACAAAACTCGGTGTTATCAAAAAATCGGGAATGCAACCTGAATAGGGGCATTATGATCATTTGACACCCCAAGTTTCCTTTTGACCTAAATGTCCATTAAAAATAAATGATATTAAACCTTGAAAATGTCATGAAATTAAAATGGTGGTACATAATCTAAATAGTAAAAGAAATGAGGAAAATGTGCGAATTTAGAAACTTTGGAATAAATAACCAATATACTACATTAGTGCTCCACTAAAATCATATTTGGGACACCTAAAGATTGAAATGGGACAGATCTAGGATCATTTGCCTTCTTCTTCCTCACAAATTCACCTTGGTTGAATTCCTTCTCCCATGGAAACCTCTATTGCCGTCCACCATTAACCTTGAGTCCACCATTGATTTAGCCATCTTTTTCACTAGGTTCCTTCACTAAACCTTGTCTACACACCTTGGGCAGCATACTTTCCGCAAGAAAGATAAGTTTTGGTGGAGTTTTGAAGAAGTCCAAAAGAGGTAAGTGGTTATTTTCAATTCTTGTTTCATTAAAAGTATAACTAAGGTTGTAGGTAGTTGAATTATGGAAGAAATTTGAGGTTTGATGAATTATTGGTGATGGAGCATTTCAGCAACCATGGAACTTCACCATGTACAACTTATTTTTGCATGTAAATGGTAGTTTGGGATGTTGATTTAAATGTTTAATTGTATTGAAGTTGAATTCCATGTGTGAAGTTTGAATGTTAAGATTGAAAAGTGAAAATGGAAGTTGATGTGTATGTGTAAATTTTTGGCAGCCTCATGATGAAGACTGAAGTGTTTAAGTTCATGAAATATTGTACAAAAAAATGGCAGCATATATGAGTGTGGATAATAGTGATAAGGTAGGCAAATTGTTAATGGAAGTATGTGTGATAATTAGAAGTATTTATGTGTATATATTGTTGGGTTTGAACTTTACAAATTATGACTGCATTTGGTGTATTTTGAAGTGGGTATATTCTGCCCAAGTTGACCTATAATGTAAAGAAGTGAATGGTTTTGGTTAGTGCCAAATGCAGAATGTTGTGTGGAAGTGAAGATGTAATTGGTAAACATGTGTTTGGTTTGGTGTTTGAAAAGCATGTAGAGGGCAGTGTGCAAATGGACCTAGAACCCTAAGTGTGTGGCTCCAATTGGTATGAGGCCAATTGAAGGTGATACTAGGCACAAAATGTGCCAACTTTAATGAAGGAAGACTACCTAAATTCTATCCAGAAAGTGACTTGAGAAATGACCAAATTTGGATTAGTGACTTGAAAACCTGAAAATTGACCATTTGGGCAGCACTTAGTGCTTTAGCCATAACTCACTCAAAACAGGTCCAAATGACCTGAATCTTTTACCATGAATAGACTAGACATAGAGCTACAACTCTTATGAAGACACCAAAACCCAGAAAAGACCATAAGCAAGTCAAATAGCTTGCACAAATTCGGGTATAAAAACTACCAGAACCAGAAATGACCTAAAAATGACCTAAAGTTGCCATTTTTGTGCAATCTGTCCAGCTTTAGTAAATTGACCATATCTTGGTCTATACAACTCAGAATGACCTGAAATTTTACCCCGAGTGCAATAAGACATAGAGTTACAATTTGCTTCTTTGACCCGAAGCTAAAAACCAAGAAAAATAGTACTTTAAGCTAGACCAATCTAGCACACAAAAATTGAAAACTTGACATTTACATACAATGATGCTTGAAATAATTTGGCAATGAATGCCAACTTGTAAAAATGGTAAGTAGCACTACATTGGTAGCATATTGAAATCCAAAATGTGACATATTGGTAACATTAAACCTAATTCACCTAGAGTTCATCGAGGGTCAACATTATAGGTTAACTAAGGAAAATAATAGAATTAAATAAATTAATTATTAAGCCTTATTGTTAGAGACAGTTTAAATGGGTACTGAAACACTTCAAATTATGTGTTTTAGTTAGCAAAGACTCAGGGAAGGGGAAGAAAACATTGAGTCAGGGCCAAGAGGCATTTATCTTAGGTTTATGCACAACAGTTATTTCTTTTGAATTTTCAATTGAAATAAATTATGACAATTTGTCTGTCATTGTTTAAATTGTGAAAAATTGTTTGAATGATATTTGATAGATACTTATTGCTTGAAAAACGTTGTAAATGGTTTGAAACCACAGCTATCATGTATATTGATTGAATTCCTCGCTAGCTTGTCTAGTGGGATGAATTGACTTTGAATTCTCTCTCTAGCTGAAGTGTTGAGGTGTGTGCCTATTGAGGACAAATAGAATGAGTACTCATATTATTGCTAGCTAGCTATGTTATTCCTCATTAGCCATTGGCATTTGGGATGAATTGGACTATGGAATCATGATTATGCTTTGTGTGTGATTTATTGATATTTATTGTGATATTGTGAAATGGAGTTTAATTCTTTATGACATTCACTGTCTTTTGAATTCAACTATGATTTTAAGTATCCACAGTTCATATGATATATGGTTTATAGTTTTAAATTGTGTTTTCTTAATGTTGTGCACCACTGAGACATTGGCTCAGCGATAGCTTTTTCATTGCTGTTGTAGGTAGACAGATGGACAGAGCAGCAGAGTAGGCTGCTTGTGCCACATTTTGAGATTTCGCCAGGTATATCGAGTATACCATATTTTGTAGTTTTTGTTGTAATGTATGTGCACTGTATGTATATATTGTACTTGGTCTTGAGCAGTTGTAAACTAAAATTGTAAATTATTTTGGCTTGTAAAAATATTGTGACATATTTCTTTTATCTCATCTTTTGAAAACACTGGAAAATTGATTGTTGAACTGAGTTGATATTGTTGAGAAATTTATTGTGTTGAATAAATTATTGGAGTTTGGGATTGTAGAAATATATTGGAAGTGCTTTTTATAGGTTTTTGAAGAACTGTTTTATTCAAAATACAGATGGCACTCTGCCAAAATTTTTTCAGAAATTATTAATACTTTAAATTTGTTATTTGGTTTCACTTCAGTAAAAGAAGATTTTTAACACCTGTCAATAGTGCTTACCACTGTAAAAAGAAGTAAGAAAAGGTTTAAAATCCCTTGTAGTGTATTTAATGGGTTATCAGTAGACAAAGTTTGGTAATTCATTAGGTATACTACGGGATCATGTTATGCCTTACAGAGGGGTAAGTTGTGACATGTTTTAGTGGTATCAAAGCTAGTTTTTAAATTCTATTTTTACCTGTAATTTGAATATTCTTTCTTCATAGTACAACTGAACAATGTTATTATTTGATACATACAATACATTACATTATAAATATGCACTAACAGGAGGAAATCTCCTTGTGTTATTATTCAGGAGGTCTAAAATCCTCAAATCGACTATGGAAGAAGGGGATCGTTCAGTCGATCAATCAATAGAGGCTGAGGTACAAGGGGATGCCCTAGCCCTACACAATGTGAGTGGATCAGCCGCACCAGCCCCCTCAGTACCGTAGTTTCCTGCTCAGTTTGCACATCAGATGGCTGCAATATTCCAACAGATGGCTGGTAACATGCCTACTCAAGTTCCACTATAGATACCAGTGGTACAACCACAATCTTCAGCTAGGCAGTTTGACAAGCTGATTAAATATGGGGCTACTGAGTTCAAGGGGATAGTAGATCCTCTAGAGGCAGAACAATGGTTAGAGAGAATGGATAGGGTGTTCAAGAAACTACATTGTACAGAGGAGCTCAGATTTGAGTATTCAGTATCACTACTACTGGGAGGTGCATATGACTGGTGGAAAACCATTCCTCATAGTTTGGTGGAACCCCCAGTACTAATCTAAGATGACTTTCTGCGGGAGTTCAGACAAAAATATGTCCCAGATGCCTATGTGGACCAGAAGCTACAGAAGTTCTTAAGTCTGAAACAGGGAAGTAGGTCAATGGCAGAATATGAAAGGGAATTTTCCTACCTGAGCCACTATGCTGGAAGTCTCATTTCTACTAGTAGGGAAAGATGTAAGAGGTTTGAAACCGGCTTGAAGCCTAGTCTCAGACTATAAGTGGTCGGATTCAAGCATACTAACTTATCTGAGCTTATTTCTCAAGCACTGGAATTAGAAAGAATTGAGTTAGAAGTGGCCCCAGAGAAAAAGAAATCAGAGAAGACAGAAAAAGAGAAAGAGGGGGAGTCAGTAGATCAGAGTTCCAGTGATCCTACTAGGAAAAGAAAGAACTTTGGGGGACACAATAAGGGTGGTAAAAAGTCTAGTAGGGGAAGATATTCAGGACAGAAACCTCCTCCATTTGGTCAGCAGACTACCAGAAGTTCCTACCCTCCTCCCCAATGTGAAACTAGTGGAAGAAACCATGGTGGGGTATGTTACAAGGCCACAGGAGCCTGTTATAACTGTGGAGGCATAGGACACTTTGCTAAGGACTGCACCAGTGCCCGTAGAGATAGGCCACCTCCTACTACTGCAAAAGGGTCATTTCAGAATCCCACCACCAAAGGTTCATAACCACCTAACAGAGGTAGAGGTAGTCCAGCAGGCAACCAAGGCACAGTGAATCAATAAGAGCAAGGCAGTGCTCCAGTCACAGTCTACGCAATGAGATAGAGAGAAGAGGCTGAGACATCTGATATTGTGGCTGGTACTTTCTCAACTTTTAATCAAGATGTGTCTGTGATATTTGATCTGGGTTCTACCCATTCCTATGTGAGTACTAGCATCATTGATTGCATTACTTTTTCGTGTGTGAAAATGGACTTTGAGGTGCTAGTAACAAGTCCGCTAGGACAAGAGGTCAGGGTCAATAGAATGTATAGGGACTGTCCTTTGGTGATCCAAAGACACACTTTTCTGTCTGATCTCATTGAAATGCCCTTCAGAGATTATGATATTATCTTGGGCATGGATTGGTTAGCCAGGCATCACGACATGATTGGCTGTAGACAGAAGATAGTCACTTTTGGTCTCCCTCAGTACAGTGATGTGGTAATACACGGGGAGAGGCAGCTATTGCCATCAAACATCATTTCGGCTACATTAGCCAGAAAAATGATCTGAAAGGGGTGTGAAGCATACTTGGCACATGTGGTAGACACCCAAGTGGGGAATCCAGCATTGAGGGACATCCCTATAGTATATGACTTTCCAGATGAATTGCCAGGATTACCTCCAGAAAGAGAGGTGCAGTTTGAAATTAATGTTATGCCTGGTGTGGATCCAATCTCCATAACACCATACAGAATGGCACCAGCAGAGTTGAAGGAGTTGAAGGTACAGTTGTAAGAACTACTTGAAATGGGCTTCATCCGCCCTAGTGTGTCACCTTGAGGAGCGCTAGTATTGTTTGTTAAGAAGAAAGATGGCACTCTCCACTTATGTATTTACTACCGACAGTTGAATAAGGTGACAATAAAGAATAGATATCCATTGCCTCTCAATGATGATCTAATTGATCAGTTGAAGGGTGCAGCTGTATTCTCCAAAATTGATTTGCGATCTAGTTATTATCAGTTGAAAGTGCAAGAGCAGAGTATTCCAAAAACTTCTTTCAGAACTCGTTATGGCCACTATGAGTTTCTAGTAATGCCATTCGAGTTAACTAATGCTCCAACTACTTTTATGGATCTGATGAACACTATCTTCATGCCATATCTCGACCAGTTTGTGGTGGTGTTTATTGATGGTATTTTGATATATTCAAGGAATGCAGAGGAGCATGACAGACATCTGCGGATTGTATTGCAGACTTTAAGGGAGAAACAGCTATACTCCAAATTATCGAATATGTGAATTTTGGCTGAAAGAAATCTCTTTCTTGGGACATGTTGTGTCAGCTGAAAGGATCAAGGTAGATTCTAGCAAGGTAGAAGCTATCCTTAATTGGAAGCCACCCAGGAATATCACTGAAATTCACAGTTTTCTGGGTTTAGCTACATATTACCGCCAATTTGTGAAAGGGTTTTCTATGTTAGCTTCTCCACTAACCAAGCTGCTTCGGAAAGATGTAAAATTTCAGTGGATAGATAAATGCCAGTAGAGTTTTGATGAGTTGAAGAGGTGTTTGACTGAAGCTCCAGTCCTTACTTTACCTACCTTGGGTAAAGAATACACAATTTATAGTGATGCTTCTCACAATGGGTTAGGCTGTGTACTGATGCAAGATTGGAATGTCATTGCTTATGCATCACGCCAGCTAAAACCTCATTAGAGGAACTACCCAACACATGATTTAGAGCTTACAGCTATTGTTTTTGCTCTAAAGATTTGGAGACACTATTGTATGGAGAAAAATGCTACATGTACACATATCATAAGAGCTTAAAATACTTGGGCACCTAGAAGGAATTCAACTTGAGGCAGAGGAGATGGTTAGAACTGATTAAAGACTATGGTTGCTTAATAGACTATCAGGAAAGGAAAGCAAATGTGGTGGCTGACGCCTTAAGTCACAAGACTATGGCAAGTCTCAGAGTTTCTCCTTTGTCCATGGTACATGAGCTGAAAGCACAGCATGCCAGTTTGGAGATTGATGATGAGGGACAGACAGTAGTTGCATGGCATGTACAGCTAGTGTTGATTAATCATATCAGAATGGCTACTCAGAATGATTAAAAACATAAGAAGCTACTGAAAGAAGTTTAGCAGGGCAAAAAACATGAATTCTCTATGAGAGATGATGGTTTATTACTACATCAAGGCAGAATGTGTGTTCCTAGTGATGTGGAATTGAGACAGATATTATGAAGGAAGCACATGAGTCTCCTTTTGCTATGCACCCTGGTGGAACTAAAATGTACAGAGGCCTGAAAGAGCATTACTGGTGGATGGGTATGAAGAGGGATGTAGCTGATTTTGTCTCCAAATGCCTAACTTGTCAGCAAGTAAAGGCAGAACATCAAGTTCCAGCTGGTTTGTTACATCCATTGCCAGTACCAGAGTGGAAATGGGAATGGATAACTATGGATTTTGTGATGGGACTTCTGAGGACACAGAATAGTCATGATGCAGTATGGGTTATAGTTGACAGACTAACCAAGTCTGCTCACTTTTTGCCAGTCTGGATGGACTATAATTTGGAAAGATTGGTCAGATTGTACATAAATGAGATTGTAAGGCTGCATGGAGTGCCAGTATCAATTGTATCAAATAGAGATCCTAGGTTCACTTCTAGATTCTGGAGTAATCTTCCGAGAGCCCTAGGAACTAGATTGAACTTCAGCACGGCATTCCGCCCACAGACAGATGGCCAGCCTGAGAGGGTAATTCAGATATTGGAGGATATGCTACGGGCTTGTGTAATTGAGTTTGAAGATAGTTGGGATACACACTTGCCTTTGATTGAGTTTGCTTATAACAACAGCTACCAATCAAGCATTAGGATGCCTTCATATGAAGCTTTGTATGGTAGGAAGTGCTGAACTCCCCTATGTTGGGATGAAGTAGGTGAAAGAAAGATGATTGGGCTAGAAATTTTTCAGCAGACAGAGGAAAAGATCAGATTGATCAGAGATCGACTCAAGGCCGCATCAGACCGTCAGAAGTCCTATGTTGATCTGAAGAGAAGAGATATTGAATATGCAGTGGGTGATAAGGTATTTCTTCAAAGTTTCTCCTTGGAAAAGAATTATGAGATTTGGCAGATAGGGGAAACTGATTCCTCATTTCATCGGACCATATGAGGTTCTGGAAAGAGTGGGCCCTTTGGCATATCGATTGGCATTACCTCCAGAGCTAGAAAGGATACACAGTGTCTTCCATGTGTCCAAGTTAAGGAGGTACAGATTGACCCATCTCATATTCTATCAGTTGAAGAGATTGAGGTAAATCCAGACCTCTCATATGAGGAAGAACCCGTAGAAATTCTGGCATATGAGGTGAAGCAACTAAGGAATAAACAGATACACCTAGTTAAAGTGTTGTGGAACCATCATTCAGGCCAGGAAGCTACTTGGGAACGTGAAGAGGATATGAGGAGACAGCACACATAGCTGTTTAGAGACTGATGCCAGGTAAAATTTTTAGACAAAATTTATTTTAAGGGGAAGAGAATTGTAACACCCCTATGTTTGGTAGTGCATTCTACTATTCCAGTGACCAGTGTCTGTGCGGACAGCTAGGATGCCTAGAACTACATTTAAATGTTGAGGAGGCATAAAATAATGAAATACAAGAAAAGAAAATATAAGAAAAACAAAGAAAAAATAATAGCAATGAAATGAAACTAAGTTAAACGAGCCAGCATCGCAGCGATGGGTGACCACATGGGGAAGTTACAGCGCAGGCAATAGCCAACCCCAGGACTATAGGGAACCCTCGGAATTTAATTTCAAGACATAATTAAAGACTTATATAAGTAAAAATGTCATTAGAAATATCAAAGAAAAATTAATTAATTAGTATAAAGAAAAACGAGAAATTAAGAAAACGACAAAACTCGGTGTTACTGAAAAATCGGGAATGCAACCCGAATAGGGGTATTGTGGTCATTTGACACCCCGAGTTGCTTTTGACCTAAATGTCCATTAAAAATAAATGATATTAAACCTTAAAAATATCATGAAAATTAAAATGGTGTTACATAATCTAAATAGTAAAAGAAATGAGGAAAATGTAGAAATTTAGAAACTTTGGAATAAATAACCAATATACTACATTAGTGCTCCACTAAAATCATATTTGGGACACCTAAAGATTGAAGTGGGATAGGTGTAGGATCATTTGCCTTCTTCTTCCTCACAAATTCACCTTGGCCGAATTCCTTCTCCCATGGAATCCTCCATTGCCGTCCACCATCAACCTTAAGTCCACCATTGATTTAGCCATCTGTTTCACTAGGTTCCTTTACTAAACCTTGTCTACACACCTTGGGCAGCATACTTGGAGCAAGAAAGATAAGTTTTGGTGGAGTTTTGAAGAAGTCCAAAAGAGATAAGTGGCTATTTTCAATTCTTGTTTTATTAAAAGTATAACTAAGGTTGTGGGTAGTTGAATTATGGAAGAAGTTTGAGGTTTGATGAATTATTGGTGATGGAGCATTTTGGCAGCCATGGAACTTCACCATGTGGAACTTATTTTTGCATGTAAATGCTAGTTTGGGATGTTGATTTAAATGTTTAATTGTATTGAAGTTGAATTCCATGTGTGAAGTTTGAATGTTAAGCTTGAAAAGTGAAAATGGAAGTTGATGTGTATGTGTAAATTTTTGGCAACCTCATGATGAAGATTGAAGTGTTTAAGTTCATGAAATATTGTTGAAATATTGTACAAAAAAATGGCAGCATATATGAGTGTGGATAACAGTGATAAGGTAGGCAAATTGTTAATAGAAGTATGTGCGATAATTAGAAGTATTTATGTGTATATATTGTTGGGTTTGAACTTTGCAAATTTTGACTACATTTGGTGTATTTTGAAGTGGTTATATTCTGTCCAAGTTGACCTATAATGTAAAGAAGTGAATGGTTTTGGTTAGTGCCAAATGTAGAATGTTGTGCGGAAGTGAAGATGTAATTGGTAAACATGTGTTTGGTTTGGTGTTTGAAAAGCATGTAGAGGGCAATGTGCAAATGGACCTAGAACCCTAAGTGTGTGGCTCCAATTAGTATGAGGCCAATTGGAGGTAAAACTAGGCACAAAATGTGCCAACTTTAATGAAGAAAGCCTACCTAAATTCTGTCCAGAAAGTGACTTGAGAAATGACCAAATCCGGATTAGTGACTTCAAAACCTGAAAATTGACCATTTGGGCAGTACTTAGTGTTTTAGCCATAACTCACTCAAAAAAGGTCCAAATGACCTGAAAGTTTTATCATGAATAGACTAGACATAGAGCTACAACTCTCATGAAGACACCAAAACCCAGAAATGACCATAAGCAAGTCAAATAGCTTGCACAGTTCGGGTATAAAAACTGCCAGAACTAGAAATGACCTAAAAATGACCTAAAGGTGCCATTTTAGTGCAATCTGTCCAGCTTTAGTAAATTGACCATATCTTGGTCTATACAACTCATAATGACCTGAAATTTTGCACTGACTTCAATAAGACATAGATCTACAATTTTTCTTCTTTGACCAGAAGCTAAAAACTAAGAGAAATAGGACTTTAAGCTAGACCAATCTAGCACACAAAAATTGAGAACTTGACATTTACATACAATGATGCTTGAAATAATTTGGCAATGAATGCTAACTTGTAAAAATTGTAAGTTGCACTATATTGGTAGCATATTGAAATGCAAAATGTGACATATTGGTAACATTAAACCTAATTCACCTAGAGTGCATTGAGGGTCAACATTATAGGTTGACTAAGAAAAATAATAGAAATAAATAAATTAATTATTAAGCCTTATTGTTAGAGACAGTTTAAATGAGTACTGAAATACTTCAAATTGTGTGTTTCAGTTAATAAAGACTCAGGAAAGGGGAAGAAAACACTGAGTCAGGGCCAAGAGGCATTTATCAGAGGTTTGTGCACAATAGTTATTTCTTTTGAATTTTCAATTGAAATAAATTATGACAATTTGTCTGTCATTGTTTAAATTGTGAAAATTTGTTTGAATGATATTTGATGGATACTTGTTGCTTGAAAAACATTGTAAATGGTTTGAAACCATAGCTATCATGTATATTAATTGAATTCCTCGCTAGCTTGTCTAGTGGGACGAATTGACTTTGAATTCCCTCTCTGGCTGAAGTATTGAGGTGTGTGCCTGTTGAGGACGAATAGAATGAGTACTCATATTATTGCTAGCTAGCTATGTTATTCCTCGTTAGCCATTGGCTTTTGGGACGAATTGGACTATGGAATCATGATTAAGCTGTGTGTGTGATTTATTGATATTTATTGTGATATTGTGAAATGGAGTTTAATTCTTTATGCCATTCACTGTCTTTTGGATTCAACTATGATTTTAAGTATCCATAGTTCATATGATTTACGGTTTATGGTTTTAAATTGTGTTTTCTTAATGTTGTGCACCACTGAGACATTGGCTCAACGATAGCTTTTTCATTGCTATTGCAGGTAGACAGACGGACAGAGCAGCAGAGTAGGCTGCTTGTGCCACATTTTGAGATTTCGCCGGGTATATCGAGTATACCATATTTTGTAGTTTTTGTTGTAATGTATGTGCACTGTATGTAGATATTGTACTTGGTCTTGAGCAGTTGTAAATTAAAATTGTAAATTATTTTGGCTTGTAAAAATATTGTGACATATTTCTTTTATCTCATCTTTTGGAAACACTAGAAAATTGATGGTTGAACTGAGTTGATAATGTTGAGAAATTTATTGTGTTGAACAAATTCATTGGAGTTTGGGATTGTAGAAATATATTGGAAGTGCTTTTTACAGGTTTTTGAAGAACTGTTTTATTCAAAATACAGATGGCACTCTGCCAAAATTTTTTCAGAAATTATTAATACTTTAAATTTGTTATTTGGTTTCACTTCAGTAAAAGAAAATTTTTAACACCTGTCAATAGTGCTCACCACTGTAAAAAGAAGTAAGAAAAGGTTTAAAATCCCTTGTAGTGTATTTAATGGGTTATTAGTAGACAAAGTTTGGTAATTCATTAGGTATACTACGAGATAATGTTATGCCTTACAGAGGGGCAGGGTGTGACACTGTAGGGATGTCCCTCAATGTTGGGCTCCCCACTTAGGTGTCTACCACATGTTCTAAGTATGCTTCACACTCCTTTCTGATCATTTTTCTGGCTAGTGCAGCCGAAATGATGTTTGATGGCAATAGCTGCCTCTCCCCATGTATTACCACATCACTATATTGAGGGAGACCAAAAGCGACTGTCTTCAGTCTACAGTCAATCATGGCGTGATGCATGGCTAACTAATCCATGCCCAAGATGATATCATAATCTCTAAAGGGCATTTCAATGAGATCAGACAGAAAGTATGTCCTTGGATCACCAAAGGACAATCCCTATACATTCTATTGACCTTGACCTCGACCTCCTGTCCTTGCGGACTTGTTACTAGCACCTCAAAGTCCATTTTCACATATGGAACAGCAATGCAATCAATGATGTTAGTACTCACATAAGAATGGGTAGAACCCAGATCAAATAACGCAAACACATCTTGATTAAAAGTTGAGAAGGTACCAGCCACAATATCAGATGTCTCTGCCTCTTCTCTCTGTCTCATTGCGTAGACTCTGACTGGAGCACTGCCTTGCTCTGATTGATTCACTGTGCCTTGGCTGCCTGCTGGACTACCTCTACCCCTGCCTCTACCTCTGCTAGGTGGTTGTGAACCTTTGGTGATAGAATTCTGAACTGACCATTCAGCAGTAGTAGGAGGTGGCCTAACTCTACGGGCACTGGTGCAGTCCTTGGCAAAGTGTCTTGTGCCTCCACAGTTATAACAGGCTCCTGTGGCCTTATAGCATACCCACCATGGTTTCTACCACAAGTTTCACATTGGCGAAGAGGGTAGGAACTTCTTGTGGTTTGCTGACCAGATGGAGGAGGTCCCTGTCCTGAAAATCTTCCCCTACCAGACTTTTTACCACCTCTGTAGTGTTCCCCAAAGTTCTTTCTCTTTCTAGTAGGACAACCGAAACTCTGATCTACTGACTTCTCCTCTTTCTCTTTTTCTATCTTCTCTAATTTCTTTTTCTTTGGGGCCGCTTCTGACTCAATTCTCTCTAATTCAAGTGCTTGAGAAATAAGCTCAGAGAAGTTAGTATGCTTGAATCCGACCACTTATAGTCTAAGACTAGGCTTCAAGCCGGTTTCAAACCTCTTATGTGACACCCCTTACCCGTCTACAGTATATCCGAGTAAGATATGTCACATGGTGTACCGGAACACTCTATTTTATTTTAATCATTTTTATTCTTCCTTAATTAATTTTTATCATAGTTTTGAATATAACTTGTGAAATATAATTCATTTAAGTTATTTATTGAAATTATAATTTATTTGAGGTTCTGAAAATTTTATAGAAAATCCGGCAGAGTACCGACTAAAAATGGAGAAAACAGTTCTTCGAAACCTGTGAAAAACACTTCCAATATTTTCAAACAATCCCAACTCCATTTCATCAACAAAATTTCAATATGTTTTTCAACAACATTTCCATTTCTCAATCATTCATCTCATATGATAATCATGTAAAAGTCACAAATAAATATTCACTTTTTCATTCACAAACACAATATCTACTATTTACATTAATACCAAAATACATTACATAAGTTTCAATTACATATGAGAAAATAAAAGTTAATTACAAAATATCAAAATAAAACCTAGTGTCCTACCAATGCACTGATGACGGTGAGGTGACACGGACACTATGCAGAGCTGCAGGAGGTCTCAACCAGTCTGTGGTCTACTGGGCTCTCGATCAGTATCTCCAGAACCTACGCGTGGCAAAGCAATGCACTAAGCAATAATGCTTAGTGGTGCCAATAATGAAATAAAAAGAAATAACAGAAAATAAATATGCAGTGAATGTATCGATGTCTTATTGCAAATAAATTTTCAATGAGTATTTGTAGTCTTACTTATTTTGTACTTGTTATATTCATTATTTCGTTAAATTTATCTACTTTCATTTTTGGTTGCCCAATTAACCTATACTGGACGACCAGACTGGATAAACGGGTAAACTGGCACTGGTATCAAGTACCTTGGGTCGTCACACCATCGGTCACATCTGTATCTCCCGGTGTGCAACAGAACAGCTAATAAGCTGTAATAACATTAGGCACAAGGCCAAGTATCAATATAATGTCAGAATGGCTAAAAGCCATGAAATCATAGAATGGCATAATGCCATGTGCAATACTGCTAACTAAACCCTATTGGCATGCCAAACTATCCAAACCAATCTTGTTAGGTATACTAGGGCATTTGACACTTTTGAATTTTTTCAATTTTTGAATTTCAAGTTTTGGTGTTATTATTCCCTTCATTAGTCAACAAAAAAGTTGACTTTTGTATAAAAAATAGGTACATTGGTTTTAACACTCCCAACATACCACATTTTGCATCCAAAATTTGTTGGTATTGATTACCAATACCATTTCTAAGCTTAAAATTAATGGAGCAGA
Source organism: Hevea brasiliensis (assembly GCF_030052815.1). NCBI lineage: Eukaryota > Viridiplantae > Streptophyta > Magnoliopsida > Malpighiales > Euphorbiaceae > Hevea > Hevea brasiliensis. Next base: position 54,854,342 of record NC_079500.1, on the reverse strand, counting down.
ATTTTCAGTTTTCATACACTATCTTTACTATTCCATTAGTTATTGTTTCAGTGGGAATTTGAGAAAATGATAAAGTTGTTCCTTATTTTGTCTAGTTGAATTTCTTTTTTTGAATCACTCCATTTGGAGTTTTGTAGCTCAAGTTATGGTCCAAAAACCACAACGGGCCGGATTGAAAATTTTCAGGGCTGACCATATCTATAGTGCAGTGAACAGTGACTGCAACTCCCTTGTTGGATAGGTTCTGGTCTTAATTTGGGGTAGGTTTCTTCATAAAAGTTGTTGGTCTATATCTAAGCTTGTTACTGGTAAAATTTCAGGTCAATTGGACCATTCTACACTGAGTTATGGCCAAATGAACAATCACTGTTCATTTGGTCATTCTGTAGAAACTGGTTGCAGGACACCCGGATTGGGGCAAGTTTTTGGTCCACTTGGTTTGGTCTTATGGGCATGGTTCCTTCACCAAAGTTATGCCATTATGTGTCTAGTTTCATTTCCAATTGGCCAAACACCAATTGAACCTACACAGCCCAAGTTATGGCTATCCAAACAGGCTGGACTCACATCCAAACCTGCTGGTTTCACTAGGCAGCATACCAAATTAGTTTTCTAATGCTACAATTCACTCCAAGTTGTGGTCAATTTACCTCAAATGGTCACTAATTGACCATTAGAATGTTCATATACCATTTCATGAGCAAACCCTAATTTTGTTCAAGTCTCAAAGTTCTCAAAGTTCAATTTATACATTAAACTTACAATTTCAACTTAAATCATGTCCTTAAACATGAATTGAGTGAGAGAGAGAATAAATTGGGCACTAACTTGTTGTGTGCCAATCCAAGCTTGGAAAACTCCTTTATTTTCACTTCTTTTTGCTGCCCAAGTATTGCACAAATTGTGATGACCAAGTTTTGTGAAGGGAAGATGGGGTTTTATGGTGGGATGAAGGGAGAAATCAAACTTACAAGGAAGCTTTCATGGAGGTTGAGAGAGGTGAGGGAGAGGGCTGCCGAAATTTGGAAAAGAAGAGCAGAAAGTTTCTAAAATTTTTAACTCATTTCTTTCTTTTTTAATTGGTTTAAGAGTGCTTGTTAAAATGTGATTGGTGGAGGCCTTTTTGATGACATCATTATGATGTCATAATTCAAGTTTTCATTCAATTTCTTTTGTTTTCTCTCCTACCCATTTTTAATTCAATTTTTAACAATATTTATTCATATTTTAGATCATAATAATTATTTACTTAACTGGATAAGTCGGCAAAAAATCGCCTCTGAAGGCGAAATGACCAAAATGCCCTCCGTTTGGCTTAACGGGTCAAAATTGTCTGTACCGATTGAAAAATTTTTCTAAATATTTTCTTGGCATTCTAATGCCATAGGAACCTCAATGACCCTTTTCTGGAGCCCCAAAAATTATTTTATGAATTTTACCTCGGGTCTAGGGCTCCTAGTTGCGAGAACCGCAACTTCTCACTAGGTTACCCATCGCTAGGGCACCGGCTCATTTAACTTGGTTGTATTTTATTTCTAAAATTTTTTCTAAATTTTTCTTATTAATATTTGAGTTAATTATGGTTCCTCACTTTAGTTTAAATATTTTTCCGGACGTTCTAGCTGTTCGGACCGACACTGGTGACCGGAACAGTAGAATGTACGGAGTTGCTACCGGGAGGGTGTTATAACTCTTCCCCTCTAATTTAAATTTCGTCCTCGAAATTTACCTGATACAAACAGTTGAGGGAACTATTGCCTCATCGTCTCTTCATTTTCCCAAGTTGCCTCTTCGGTGTTGTGGTGCCTCCAAAGCACTTTCACCAGTGGAATCTGCTTATTCCTCAACTCTTTCACTTCCCGAGCCAGGATCCTTATGGGTTCTTCTTCATATGTCAAATCCGGTTGTACCTCAATTTCTCCCATGGAGATGACATGTGAAGGATCTGTGCGGTATCTTCTTAGCATAGACACGTGGAACACATTATGGATCTTGTCCAGCTCTGGTGGTAAAGCTAGACTATAGGCCACTGGACCCACACGTTTAATGACTTCATATGGGCCAATGAACCTAGGGCTTAACATGCCTTTTCTTCCAAACCTCAATACCTTCTTCCACGGTGACACCTTGAGGAACACTTTATCGCCAACCGCATATTCTATTTCTTTTCTCTTCAAGTCGGCATAGGATTTCTGTCTGTCTGAGGCAACCTTCAGATTGGCTTTGATTCGTTTTACTTTCTCCTCAGTCTGTTTCACCAGGTCTGGCCCTACCAGTTTGTCTTCACCCAATTTAGTCTAGCACACTGGAGTTCTACATTTTCTCCCATACAGTGCTTCATACGGGGCCATTTGGATGCTAGCTTGGTAGCTATTGTTGTATGCAAATTCTACCAGTGGGAGGTATCTATCCCAACTTCCCTCAAACTCAATGACACAACTCCTCAGCATATCCTCAAGGACCTGACATATATTTCATGTTATTGTTATCATTTTAGTTCAATAGTTGTATTAATTCAATTGGTTCAATTGTTTACTTGGATTACTCTTTCTGATTGCCCATCCGTCTGAGGATGGAAAGCTGTGCTGAAGTGCAGTTGTGTACCCAAGGACTTATGCAACTTCTTCCAAAATCTCGATGTAAACCTTGGGTCTCGATCAGATATGATGGAAAGTGGAATTCCATGTAGTCTAACTATCTCACTGATATACAATTCTGCTAACTTCTCCAGTGAGTAGTCAGTCTAATCGGCGAGAAAGTGTCTTGACCGTCAATCTATCCACTATCACCCATACTGCATCATGTTTCTTCTGGGTGAGAGGTAGACCACTTACAAAATCCATGGTGACCCAATCCCATTTCCATTCAAGTATGCGTATAGGCTGTAACAAACCTGATGGAACTTGATGTTCTGCCTTGACTTGCTGACATGTCAAGCACTTAGTCACATAGTCAGCTATGTCCTTCTTCATACCAGGCCACCAATACTGAAGTTTCAGATCATGATACATTTTTGTACTTCCTGGGTGCATAGCATAAACACTGGTATGCGCCTCTTTCAGAATACTGGCCTTCAATTCCCCATCATCTGGTACACATACTCTTCCTTTGTAGTAGAGACACCCATTTGCTTTTACATCATAGTCAGTTGCTTTTCCCTCTAAGATTTTGCTCATAATAGCCATTAACTTTTCATCTGCCTTTTGCCCATCTAAAATCTGCTGTAGCAGGTTTGGCCTCACTTGCAACTCAGCCAAAATAGCTCCATCTCGAACTAAAGATAGACAGGCATTCAATGATCTCAAAGCTATGATGGATTTTCTGCTCAAAGCATCAGCAACTACATTTGCCTTCCCAGGATGGTAGTCAATTACACAATCATAGTCCTTCAGGAACTCAATCCATCGCCTCTGTCTAAGGTTGAGCTCCTTCTGGGTTGGCAAATATTTTAGACTTTTGTGGTCTATGTAAATGTAGCACTTTTCACCATACAAGTAATGCCTCCATATCTTCAGTGCGAAGATAATTGCTCCAAGCTCTAGATCATGGGTAGGGTAATTCTGTTCATGTGGTCTTAGCTGTCTGGAACCATAAGCGACCACCTTCCCCTCTTGCATCAATACACACCCTAACCCATTATGAGAGGCATCACTGTAGACCACAAAGTCCTTTCCTGACACTGGCTGTGTTAACACTGGTGCCTCTGTCAACATAGCCTTCAACTTCTCAAAACTGGTTTGACACTTGTCATTCCAGTCAAATCTAACATTCATGTGTAACAACTTGGTCATTTGAGCAGCTATTAAGGAAAATCCCTTCACAAATCTTCTGTAATACCCAGCTAGCCCCAAGAAACTTCTGACCTCAGTTGTATTCCTAGGAGGCTTCCATTCCATAACTGCTTCTATTTTCTTGGGATCCACTCTAATCCCATCAACTGACACTATGTGCCCAAGGAATGCAATCTCATTCAACCAGAAGTCACACTTGGACAACTTAGCATACAGCTTCTTTTCTCTCAGGGTTTGCAGAACAATCCTCAAATGCTCATCATGTTCTTCCCTGGTCTTGGAATACACCAAAATATCATCAATAAAGACCACTACAAACCGATCTAGGTATGGATGGAAGATACGGTTCATAAGGTCCATGAATGCTGCTGGTGCATTTGTTAGGCCAAAGGGCATCACTAGGAACTCATAATGCCCATATCGGGTCCTAAATGCAGTCTTTGGCACATCTGCATCCTTCACCCTCAACTGATGATAGCCTGATCTGAGATCAATCTTAGAAAACACTCCTGCTCCCTTCAGCTGATCAAACAGATCATCAATTCTAGGCAACGGATACTTATTCTTCACTGTCACTTTATTCAACTGCCGGTAATCAATGCATAACCTCAAAGTTCCATCCTTTTTCTTCACAAACAGCACCGGACCTCCCCATGGTGACATACTGGGGCGTATGAACCCCTTATCAAGCAACTCTTGCAACTAAGTTTTCAACTCCCTCAATTCAGTGGGTGCCACCCTATAAGGAGCAATGGAAATGGGTGCTGTACCCAGCATTACCTCAATAGCAAACTCGACTTCCCTTTTTGGATGTAAACCAGGCAACTCTTCAGGAAATACATATGGGAAGTCTCTTACTGTGGATATATCATTCAGGTTTGGCTTAGCTTGCCTAGTATCAACCACGTGTGCTAGGTAAGCTTCACAGCCTTTTCTCATCATTCTTCTTGCAACTATAGCTGAGATAACATTGGACAGGAAATATGTCCTTTCACCCACAATAGTGATCTCATTACCCTCAGAAGTTTTCAAAGAAATTCTCTTCAATTTACAATCAACTATTGCCTGATGACGTGACAACCAGTCCATTCCCAAAATCACATCAAACTCGTGGAAGGGCAATTCAATTAGGTCTGCCGAGAATTCATACCCCTGAATCCTTAACGAGCAACCTTTATACACCTTATTCACTATCACACTGTGGCCCAATGGATTAGTGACCAGAATGCCTTAGTCACTCTCCCCTATTAGTATCCCCCTTTCTACGGGTAGGTTGATGCAGATGTATGAATGAGTGGATCCTGGATCCACCAATGCATACACAGATGTATTGTAGAGGGAGAACATACCCCTGATGACGTCCGGGGCATCTTGCTCCTCCTGCGCTCTCATGGCATAGGCTCTGGTAGGTGGTTTGCCCTCAGGCCTCTCTACTGGCTCAGATGTAGGCCTCTGTGATGGTCCCACTACCTCAGATTTGCTAGATTTCCTACCTCTTTGTGGTGTAGGAGCATGTCTGTTTGCTTGTGTTGGAGCAGCTGTAGTAGTTCTGCGTGGACAATTCCTCAACTAAAGCGCTGTTGACCCACACCTTAAGCAGGCACCAGTCACTCTCCAACACTCCCCCTTATGCCACTTCAGGCAATGTGGACATGCAGAAGATGCTGGGGCTGGTCCTCTGAACCCCATCCCTGGAGAGCTGCCCACTGATGGTGTGGACTGACCTCTCCTAGGGGTAAACTATGGCCTGGGTCCCTGAAACTGACCCTAACCTTGTGATTAACCTGAACTCTGTGCAGGTGGACCCTTGAACTTCTTCCCAGATGCAGGAGATGAACTAAACTGATCCGGGCCCCTCTTCTGCTGTCTCTCTCTTCTGGTCTGCTCACTTATTCTTACTTTTTCAACTTTTATTGTAGCTTCCACTAACTTGGTGAAGTCGGTGATTCCCAAGGCAGTGATCATGATCTTTATGTTGTCATTTAATCCCTCTTCAAATCTCTTACACCTTTCGGCCTCATTAGGGACTATCTCCCTTCCGTAGCGGCTCAATCTGACGAATTCCTTTTCATACTCGGCCACTGACAGCTGTCTCTACCTCATATTAATGAACTCTCTTCTTCTCTCTTCCAGGTATACACTACCCATATATTTCTTCTTAAATTTGGAGAGGAAGAAGTCCCAAGTTATTACTTCTGGTTGTACTTCACTGGACACCATATCCCACCATTCATATGCATCATCTTGCAGCAGAGATACAACAGCTTCTAGATTTTGCTCTGGAGTGCAGTGGAGTTGTTTTAAAACCCTGCCTGTTCTGTTAAACCAATTTTCGACTGCAATAGAATCATCTTCACTCTTGCCAAAGAAGTCCACTGCTCCAAATTTTCTTAGTCTTTCCAAGTGTGATTTCTGCTGTGGAGGTGGTGGTGGTGGTGGTGCTGGCATTACCCCACCCATTTGTCTGAAGAATTCGGCCATTTGCTGGAACATGGCCTATGGAGGCTGAGCAGGCTCCAGCTAGCGGAGTAGGTTCTCCCCTACCCCCAGTCTCAGCTGCTGCAGGTGGAGCATGACTCTCCACTTCCTCCTCAACTGCTCTCTGTGATGTAGGGTCCATATCCTATTCAAAATAACAAAGACAAACAGATCTGCATTAGTGTCACCTCGACTCTTACAATTGCAATGCATGGTATGGACTCAATCTAGGCCCAGAAACGCTGAAACCGTGCTCTGATACCACTAAATGTGACACCCCTTACCCGTCTACAGTATATCCGAGTAAGATGTCACACGGTGTACCGGAACACTCTATTTTATTTTAATCAATTTTTATTCTTCCTTAATTAATTTTTATCATAGTTTTGAATATAACTTGTGAAATATAATTCATTTAAGTCATTTATTGAAATTAAAATTTATTTGAGGTTTCGAAAAATTTTATAGAAAATCCGGCAGAGTACCGGCTAAAAATGGAAAAAAAAGTTCTTCGAAACCTATGAAAAACACTTCCAATATTTTCAAACAATCCCAACTCCATTTCATCAACAAAATCTCAATATGTTTTTCAACAACATTTCCATTTCTCAATCATTCATCTCATATGATAATCATGTAAAAGTCATAAATAAATATTCACTTTTTCATTCACAAACACAATATCTACTATTTACATTAATACCAAAATACATTACATAAGTTTCAATTACATATGAGAAAATAAAAATTAATTACAAAATATCAAAATAAAACCTAGTGTCCTACCAATGCACTGATGACGGTGAGGTGACACGGACACTATGCAGAGCTGCAGGAGGTCTCACCCAGTCTGTGGTCTACCAGGCTCTCGATCAGTATCTCCAGAACCTACGCGTGGAAAAAGCAACGCGCTAAGCAATAATGCTTAGTGGTGCCAATAATAAAATAAAAAGAAATAACAGAAAATAAATATGCAGTGAATGTATCGATGTCTTATTGCAAATAAATTTTCAATGAGTATTTATAGTCTTACTTATTTTGTACTTGTTATATTCATTATTTCGTTAAATTTATCCACTTTCATTTTTGGTTGCCCAAGTAACCTATCTTTGGACGATCGATGGATAAACGGGTAACCGCCTTTGGGTATCAAGTACCTCGGGCCGTCACACCATCGGTCACATCTGTATCTCCCGGTGTGCAACAGAACAGCTAATAAGCTATAATAACATTAGGCACAAGGCCAAGTATCAATATAATGTCAGAATGGCTAAAAGCCATGAAATCACAGAATGGCATAATGCCATGTGCAATACTGCTAACTAAACCCTATTGGCATGCTAAACTATCCAAACTAATCTTGTTAGGTATACTAGGGTATTTGACACTTTTAAATTTTTTCAATTTTTGAATTTCAAGTTTTGGTGTTATTATTCCCTTCATTAGTCAACAAAAATGTTGACTTTTGTATAAAAAATAGGTACATTGGTTTTAACACTCCCAACATACCACATTTTGCATCCAAAATTTGTTGGTATTGATTACCAATACCATTTCTAAGCTTAAAATTAATGGAGCAGAATTTTCAGTTTTCATACCCTATCTTTACTATTCCATTAGTTGCTGTTTCAGGCGGAATTTGAGAAAATGATAAACATGAAAGTTATTCCTTATTTTGTCTAGTTGAATTTCTTTTTTTGAATCACTGCATTTGGAGTTTTGTGGCTCAAGTTATGGTCCAAAAACCACAACTGGCCGGATTGAAAATTTTCAGGGCTGACCATATCTACAGTGCAGTGAATAGTGACTGCAACTCCCTTGTTGGATAGGTTCTGGTCATAATTTGGATAGGTTTCTTCGTAAAAGTTGTTGGTCTATATCTAAGCTTGTTACTGGTAAAATTTCAGGTCAATTGGACCATTCTACACTGAGTTATGGCTAAATGAACAATCACTGTTCATTTGGTCATTCTGCAGAAACTGGTTGCAGGACACCCGGATTGGGGCAAGTTTTTGGTCCACTTGGCTTGGTCTTATGGGCATGGTTACTTCACCAAAGTTATGCCATTATGTGTCTAGTTTCATGTCCAATTGGCCAAACACAAATTGAACCTACACAGCCCAAGTTATGGCTGTCCAAACAGGCTGGACTCACATCCAAACCTGCTGGTTTCACTAGGCAGCATACCAAATTAGTTTTCTAATGCTACAATTCACTCCAAGTTGTGGTCAATTTACCTCAAATGGTCACTAATTGACCATTAGAATGTAAATATACCATTTCATGAGCAAACCCTAATTTTGTTCAAGTCACAAAGTTCTCAAAGTTCAATTTATACATTAAACTTACAATTTCAACTTAAATCATGTCCTTAAACATGAATTTAGTGAGAGAGAGAATAAATTGGGCACTAACCTTGTTGTGTGCCAATCCAAGCTTGAAAAACTCCTTTATTTTCACTTCTTTTTGCTGCCCAAGTATTGCACAAATTGTGATGACCAAGTTTTGTGAAGGGAAGATGGGGTTTTATGGTGGGATGAAGGGAGAAATCAAGCTTAC